>NW_027211818.1:600000-891015 GCF_036971445.1 Narcine bancroftii | reverse complement strand
GGAACTGGGGCCTCGCCGCTCCATCTGGTCCACAGCCTCCGGTGGCTGGCGCCCCTGCAGAGATTAGTGATGGCTTAATGACACGACAGTATCTGACCGTTACCCCATTCCTCTCATTTAGGATTTTACAGCCACTCTGCATGGCGCAAGGTTATTCTCCAAGGTCAATCTGGTGTGCGTGTGTCATCAAATCCCATTGTAGCCTGAGGACATCCCCAAAACGGCTATCATCATCCCCTTCGGCTTATTCGAATTTCTACGCATGCCTTTCGAGCTCAAAAACATCACCCAGACTTTCCAGCACCTCATGAATATGGTGCGCAGGGATTTGAATTTCATGTTCATTTATCTGGATGACATTCTTGTCGCTAGCAGAGACTGGGCACAAATCAAGTCTCACCTGCACTGGCCGAATTTGGCCTAACAATCAACCTGGCCAAATGCCAGTTCCGGAAAGAGTCCATGCAGTTTCTGGCCCACATCATCATGGCCGAAGGAGCTACACCAGCTGCTATGAAGGTCACTGCAATCAGAGATTTTCCATGCCCGGACAACCTCAAGGGGCTACAAGAGTTCGCAGGTATGGTCAACTTCTATAACCGATTCATTCCAGGAGCTGCACACATCATGCAGCCACTCTTCGCCAAGGACAAGATACTCGCCTGGACTCCAGGGCATTCAAAGCCATGAAGGTTGCCCTCGTGAAGGCTACCCTGCTCCTCCACCCACGTACCGACCTTCCTATGGTGCTCTCCATCGATGCCTCTGCCATTGCCATTGGTGCTGTCTTGGAGCAGCAGGTTAATGGACAGTGGAAACCACTGGAATTCTTTAGCCAACTTCTTCATCTGCCAGACCGCAAGTATAATGCTTTCAACCGTGAGTTGCTGGGCATGTACCTTGCTGTGCCTCATTTTCGCTATTTCTTGGAGGGGAGGCCTTTCACAATTTATACTGACCACAAACCCCTCACTCAGGCTCTCGCTATAGCTAGAGATCCCTGGTCGGCCCACTTACACCGTCACCTGTCCTTTGTATCGGAGTTCACCATCCACATTCAGCACAAGGCAGGGAAAGACAATGTGGTCACTGAAGCATTCTCCCAACCGGCCATTTGCTCGCTGATACCCAGCCTAGACTACGACCAGCTTGGCCCGGATCAGAAGTCCGACGAGGAGATGCAGGCCTTCAGGACAGCCATCATGGGCCTACAGTTCCAGTTCCTCCCGAATCCTCTCAGTGATGAGCACCCTGCGACCACTGGTTCCACAGCAGTGGCGCAGGCAAGTCTTCACCAGATCCATGACATTTTCCACCCTTCCATCAGGTCCAAGGTTAATATGGTGGCAGAACACTTCGTCTTGCACGGGCTTCGAAAGCAGATTGTGGATTGGGCCAGAACCTGCACCCTTTGCCAGATTTCCAAGATACACAGCCACACCAGAATGCCCATGCAGGATTTTGAACACGTCCGAGAATGTTTCAGCCACATACATGTGGACATTGCCAGCCCCTTACCCGTTTCCTAAAGTAACTGCTACCTTTTCACAGTGGTAGACTGCACCACTCGTTGGCCTGAGGTGATCCCAATGCCAGATGCCTCCATGGACTCCTGCTCCCAAGCACTTTTGACCGGTTGGGTTACCTGGTTCGGCGTCCCGGCCCACCTCACCAGCGAATATGGTACGCAGTTCACCTCTGCACTCTGGGCACAGCTCATCAATAGACTGGGAAATGAGCTGCATCACACAACGGCCTATCACCAACTTGCGAATGGACTGGTCGAACGATTGCATTGCCACCTTAAGTCGGCACTTATGGCCTGCCTCACCGGCCCCAACTCGGTGGATGAGCTGCCTTGGGTACTCCTGGGAATCCGCTCGACACCCAAAGAAGACCTGAAGATATCATCTGCTGATCTGGTCTACGGTAAACCACTAGCCCTCCCTGGTGAGTTATCAATGCATCTCACAACCTGCAACGGTCACCTCATGGTTTACTTCTCTGCCTCCAGGCCCAGTTGGACTCCTTCACACTCCCACCACTGCCCAGACATGGCACACAAGCCTTTACATCCCCATTGAGCTGTATTTCGCAGAGTATGTTTTTATCAGATGAGGCCCTTCCACAGCACTCCTTCAAAGACCATATGAAGGGCCGTACAGAGTCATCCAGCATTCGGGATCAACCTTCACACCAGACGTCAGTGGTAAGAGGGAACTGTTTACTGTGGACAGATTAAACACAGCACACCTCGACCCCAACGAGCCAGTGGTCGCGGCTCAACCCAAGAAGCGATGCCGCCCGGCAAAAAAGGCCATTGGTGCCGGTTCTGGGGGGGCTGTGTGGCGGCAAGCCAAGAGGCAGGCGATCCAGCCCCTCATGTCACGCACGTGGCGGGGCAGCCAGCCAAAATGGCGCTGTCGGGGGTTTCTCCCTGACCTCGGCATCAGACTCAGAAGCCCGCAACCTGCGTCCTAAGTGACCCCCCAGCGACGTCAGGGCCCCCGGTGTGCTTCTCAGCCAGGTCCGGGCTGGGAGCATAAGACCAGCCAGGCAGACCTGAATAAAGGAGTTTTTGCTCACTGAACTCAACCCGTCTGGTTGTGAGGTCATTCAGTAACAGAGTAGCCGCCGCTACAGTAGTATCTTAGTTTATTTTCCTTTCTTTTCTTTTTTATATGTTTGTATATATTTGTAAACACTGTAACATTGTGATTTGATATTAATTGTTATAATATTTGATTAAAAGGAGGCTGGTCCCAAAAAGGCATAAAAAAGATTTTAATATGGGGACAGGAATAAAAGAAAAACAGAGGGTACTGGTGTGAGGGAGTGAAGGGTAATATTGTCCTGGGGTAGGTTCAGATGGGTCAGCTGAAGGGACTCGACCAATCGATCCATAATTTGTCCAGCATCTTGCTGCCATGTAGTGCTGAACCAGGGTGTTGCCTGATGGGGACACGGTGCTCTGAGCTCTGCACAGATAGATTGTGCTTTTCTCAAAAACACACTTCCTCAGGTAAAGCAGAGGAAGTGGAAAAGCCCTAGTGTGAAGGGGTAGGGAGGGGGGTGATGGGAAGAGTTGGGACCCTCCAAAATCATTATGATCAGGCCTCGGAGACAGCATCTCTATCACTCGTATTTCTCTTCCCAGGAGAAGGAGCGATCTCAGAGACAAGACACGAGTCCAGAAGAACCTCGCATCCCAGCTGAACAGAGGACGGACAACATCATGATGGCTTGAATCTCTCCCCTTCTTCTCCCTCTGGCCCTGCCAACCCCATTCCCTGCATCTTCCATGTCTCTTCACCCACTTGCCCCCCTTCTCCCCTACCCCTCCTCCATCCCAACCCCCTCCTGCTTACCTTCCCCTTCCCTCACACCTATGCCCTAACCCCAGCCCTCCTCCCTTCACCTCCCCTTCCCCCTCCCCCTTTCCCCTTCCTACCCTAACCTAGGGGAAGGAGTGGTAGGGGAAGGGGGTAGGAGAAAGGTGGTAATGGAAGTGGGTTGAGTAAGGGGTAGGCTTGGGGGTGTGGGTATGAGATAGAGGTAAGGGGTATGGTTTGGGGAAGGAGATAGGTGTAGGGGATAGGGGTAGGGTTTAGGCTTGGGTTGGGTGAGAGTCAGGGTTAGGGCCGGGATAGAGGTAACATCATGGTTAGGGTTAGGAGACATGGGCTAGGATTAGGTCTCGGTTTAGGGTTAGGTTTAGAGTTCGGGGAAGTGGGTTTGTATTAGGTTTAGGGGAAGGGGGTAGGAGTAGGAGGTAGAGGAGGGGTGAGGGTTTGGGTTAGAGGAAGGTTGGTAGTATTAGGGTTGGGTTTAGGGGATGGGGTAGGGGTAGAGTTAGGGGATGTGGAGTATTGATGGGGGTATCGGTAGTGTTAAGGTTAGGGTTTGTTAGGGGTTAGAGTTAGGAGTAGGGGTATGGGAAGGGGGAGGGGAACCGGGAGGCGAGCGGGGGAAGGAAATGGGGAGGGGAATGGGCAGGGGAATGGGGAGGGGAATGTAATGGAAGATTTAAACTGTGTTTTTTTTACTTTTGCAACCTTTGCTTCTGCAAGGCTGATAACCTGCTTGTGTTTTAGAATCAGCAGACTTAAGCTAAATTCCACCAAGGGACCAGAGATGCAGTTATCTGACAAAAGGACATCTGTGTACCAAGAACATTTAATCTTCCTCCTTGTTTTGGAACAGACTGTCAGAGGCCTAGCCTTGATGCAAAATAACCATTGTATTCAAAGTGATAAGCTGAAAATTATGTTATTTGTTAGAAGCCTAACATGCTAGCTTGCTCGCTTATCTTTCTTACTGCGCTGGGAATAGATGCTTGGGTAAGCAGTTTTGGGGTAATATAAGCCATGGTCCCGCTGCTGAAGTTTGAGACTCTCCGAGAGGTGGCAACATCTTTCAGCAAGAAGAACTTCTAGGGTCCAGCTAACGTCCCAGTCGAGGGAGGTCGAGAAGCTGCTACCGGCGCCCGACAACCTAAGTGTGCAGTCATTGCCTTGCTTCGGCAGTTGGGACCAGTCCAGGCGTTGATAAGTATAATTGGGAAGGGCTTGCATAATTTAGTTTGAAATCAGCTTTTGAATTTGTAATAAACATTTGTTTAAACTGAACTACTCTCGGTGTGGGTGTCTATTTTCTTTCGGTAGCTCGAACACTGTGACCAATCTAAAATGAACAAAGTGAGAGGTACAAGTTTACCCAGGACAGGGAACAGGGTGGAGGAAAGGGGAGGTGAATGGAAGAAGGTATCTCTACACCCTCCCTTCCTCACCCCTTCCCCTACATTATCCCTGCTTCTCCTCTCCTCCTTCTAGCAGAAGTGGGGCCTCATTCCGGCCAGAACCTCCCTGTAGTTTCAGAGCCTCGGTTTCAGGAAGTGCCTTCGATGCTCGCTGCTGGACAGACATCTTGTCTCTTGATTCATTCTGTACCATTATTATTAAATTAAAAAATGGTTGGGTTTTTGTAAGCTTGAACTCAAAAGGTGGTCCAGATAGACAACACAGAAACAAGCCCTTCAGCCCCTCTCTCCTGCTGGCTGAGCTGTTGTAATCAGTCCATATTCCTCTCCCCCTTTTCATTCTTTGCTCCCAGCCAGCTCATGTTGCCTTGTCAATCTCATGGCCTGTGGGAAGAAGCTGCCTGGCTGTCCTGCTTTTATTCCTCCATATCTCCTTCCTGATGGCAGGGGGACAAAGAGGCTATGTGCTCGATATCTATTTACAAATCCCATCCCTGCAAACAATCAGGGGTCCCTTGCCTTGAGGTGGCACCCATGTTGCCTCTCCCTCAGCACTCTCTCCTCAGAACATGACTGCACCCTCCTTCCCCTCCTCTGCCAAGTCTCAGTATCCCGCTGACAATTCCAGTCAGCTGCCATGTCTATACCCTGCCCCACCTAAACCGATGGATCGATCAGCACCTTCTCCCCTCAAGAGTTCGAGGAATCCACTCTCTCGCAATGTCCTGCTCATGAATGTCCTGCATTCTCCTTCCCCCTTGGTTTCCTCCTGTTATCAGGCACCTGGATGGACCCCACCCTGTTGAAACTACCCGTGTTCTCACTGATTTCTCTGCACCTCTGCCCTCCATCCAAAGGTCTTGGTTGTCTTGTGGGGCTGGTGGAGAACAAAGCACCAACTCAAGGAGATGGGGAGCAGTACAGAGACCCCCAGCTCCAGGAGATAGGGAGAACCACAGAGATGCCCAACTCTGTCAATTGAATAAATTCTGATCATCAGTTGCAAGGTGCAAGGAACTCTCGGTACTGCTGCACGTGGGGCAGGTGTGGCCCATCCCCATACCACCACCCTGGCAATTCCTAAAACAGATTTCCTATTCATGTGGGGGTCCAAAATGGATAGAGTCTAGAGAAGGACCATGTACATGTTCAATCAATGGGGGCAAGGGTATAACTAGCTTGGCCATCATTGTGTGTGGCTGTGTGTGGAACCAAAGTGCAAGGGCACCAAATGGCGCTATGTGCTGAGGTTCAGGTATTGCAAAAGAGTGGTCTGGCCCTGGTGCCGTTCAATGACCAGGTCAGCAGGACTTTGCCCCATCACCTTCCTAGGAATGTTTTCATAAACAAACACTTTTGACCACAAGGCTATCAGCCAGTGGTCAGCAGAGAATTGCTGACACAGAGACTCCAGGACTTGATGGGATACTGCGGGGTGGTCCACGGAGCAGAGCATCCAGAGACAGACATCCAGAACTGCTGGAAGACCAGAAACTCAGTAAAAGATGCTCTTCGGTCTGCCTGAAACCCAGATGGGAGTAGCAAACACTAGAAGGCATCTGGCAAAAGCAAACGGAGGAAGGATTAGGGCAATATCAGAGGTATTTCTTTTTACACAGAGTTGTGGGTGCCAGGAATGCCTTGCCAGGAGTGAAGGCCAAAACTTTAGGGGCATTTAAGGGGCTCTTATTCACATTGAGGGGCTGAGACCAAGGAATATATTCTCCAACAGCAGAGGGTGGCAGTAACCACAAGATATCAAGGTGGTGGCAAGGAAGCTAAACAGAGACCACCTAAGGCAACTGTTGGCCCGGCTGCAGGACTTTGGACTTACTATAAACCTTACTTAGTGCCAGTTCAGGCTGGATACGTTTGATTTCCTGGGGCATCAAATCAACAGGCACGGAACTAAGCCCCTGCTTGAAAAGGTAGAGGCTGTTCAGTGCTTACCCAAACACACCATAATGAAGGGGCTGCAAGAATTCACCAGTACAATTAATTTTATAACCAATTCATACCAGTAGTGGCCCACGTCATGCGGAGAAAGTTAAAGACATTACCTGGGACAATGAGGATTTGGAGGTGTTCCAGAGGGCCAAGGATGCACTGGCCAACACAACCCTTGTGGTACACACCAGGCCAGAGGCACCCACCACACTCACAGTAGATGCTTCCAGCACAGCAGTAGGGACAGCACTGGAACAATTCATTGAAGGGCAATGGCAGCCCCTGGCCTTCTTGAGCAGACACCTCTGGCCACCCGAACTCAACTACAGCACCTTTGGCTGAGATCAATCGGTGCTGTACCTGGCAGACTGAGGCAGGTAACCTGACCACAGCTTCACAGTGGGGAGAATGTTTCACGGAGATGTACGAAAAACTGTCACAAACACTGTGACACTGGGTTAACAGCAGTGAGAAGGTTTAACACTAATGTACGATAAACTGTGTAAGATATTGTGAAACCAGGTCCACAGTCGGGAGAAGGTTTAATGATAATGAGATAGATACTGAGACAATGGGTTCACAGCAGTGAAAAGGTTTAACAGTGATGTATCGTTGACTGAGATAGATACTGTGAAACTGGGTAAACAGTGGGGAAGGATTTAGCGGTGATATATGGTAGACTGAGGTAAATATTGTGACACCGGGTTCACAGTTGGGAGAAGGTTTATCAGTGATGTAAGATAAACTGGGGCAGATACTGTGACACCAGGTTCACATTGGGGAGAATGTTTAACAGTAATGTACGATAAACTGTGTCAGATATTGTGACACCAGGTTCACATTAAGGAGAATGTTTAACAGTAATGTACGATAAACTGTGTCAGATACTGTGACACCAGGTTCACATTGAGGAGAATGTTTAACAGTAATGTTCGATAAACTGTGTCATATACTGTGACACCAGGTTCACATTGAGGAGAATGTTTAACAGTAATGTTCGATAAACTGTGTCATATACTGTGACACCAGGTTCACATTGGGGAGAATGTTCAACAGTAATGTTCGATAAACTGTATCAGATACTGTGACACCAGGTTCACAATGGGAATAAGGTTTAACGGTGATGTAAAATAAAATGTGGCAGATACTGTGACACCAGGATCACAGTGGGGAGAATGTTTAACAGTAATGTACGATAAACTGTGTCAGATACTGTGACACCAGGTTCACAATTTGAATAAGATTTAACAGTAATGTAAAATAAACTGTGGCAGATACTGTGACACCAGGTTCACAGTGGGGAGAATGTTTAACAGTAATGTTCGATAAACTGTGTCATATACTGTGACACCAGGTACACATTGGGGAGAATGTTCAACAGTAATGTTCGATAAACTGTAGCAGATACTGTGACACCAGGTTCACAATTTGAATAAGATTTAACGGTGATGTAAAATAAACTGTGGCAGATACTGTGACACCAGGTTCACAATGGGAATAAGGTTTATCGGTGATATAAAATAAAATGTGGCAGGCAAAGTGACACCAGATTCACAGTGGAGAGAGGTTTAATACTGATGTATGGACGACTGAGATCCTTACTGTGACATTGGCTTCACAGCAGTGAGAAGGTTTAACAGTAATGTACGATAAACTGTGTCAGGTACTGTGACACCAGGTTCACAGTGGGGAGAATGTTTAATGAGATGTACGATAGAGGGAGGCAGATACTGTGACACCAGGCTCATTGTATTGTTCATTTATCTAATTTATATGCTCCATTTTTTTGTGGCAACTTCCAAACATTCCATAAACTTCTATTCTAATCAGATTTTGTTCATTTAAATAGGTCACCATTAAAAGCCCAAATCGTTTGGTCTCTTAAGTACACTGCACAAAATTAAATTTTTTACCTGGGTTTGGTTCAACGTCACTTCAGTCTGCTTCATTATTTTTTCAGCCCCTCGTTTTGTGCTTTCTGCTTTGCCCAGCCGATTCCCCTAATGAGCATCCAACTCTGTCTTCTCAGCTTGACCCAACGACTCCTCTGTAAACTTAAGCAAACCAAGGAGACCAAAGTTAAAATTTTCACATCTGCATTTTCAAAAACAAAAATGACGCTGTGACTTGCAGTTTCACATCATAATCCCACTTGCTAAACTTGCAAGCAACTGCAACACATCCTACAGCTGGAAAATTGCAAGTCAACTGCTTGGTTAAAGCAGGTTCCACCCAGTCACCCCATTAAAGGCCTCCAAGCTAACAACAGATAGCAACCTGAAAGTTAAATACAAAGATCTGTATCAGGAATATTATCGGGCTTTTTAAAAAAAAAATCATTTCCACTATTGAAAGAAAACACCTCAGGGAACACCAGGCTCTTGTTGAACAATTCCTGTTGTATTCCTCAAAATGGTTTGAATCTTGATTTCAAGCAGAGTCATTTGGTGAGATTGTGGGTCCAGAACAAACTCTGCCCACACACTCCCTTAACTACCTGCAAAGTCCTGGTTCAGGTCTGCTCCATGCTAAAGCTATCAGAACTTTTTTGAAGAGATAATGGAATTCAGATGCTGGTGCATTGAGTCAAAAACACCGTAATACTTCCCTGAACAACACACCTCTCTCCGAAAACCAAGAAGAACCTTCCTGAGTGGTAATCATTTACCTTTCGAGCACCAAAGCCTGGTGAACTTTATATACGTTCAATTCTGTGCACAGTATAAAATGGCCTGCAACAAGTGGACTTGGAGGAATGAGAAGTGAGATTGGACTGTGAACCAAAGAACTTTTCTGAACTTAAACACACGTGCACTTAGAATTAGAAGTGGGGTAAGTTAAGTAAATTAAGTTAAGTAGTAAAACAATGATAAGTTAAAATGTAAATTCGTGTTCATGTTTAAAAATAATTAAAATCAATTTTTGTTTCAGTAATCATTTGTTTTGGTGAATATCTATTGCTGGTTAGTTTTGGGATCCTCTGGTCTCGTAACACAGCACCAAGCTTCCGGTTATGATAATAGTCCAAAAAAGGGACCCGGCATCTTTTGCAAATTATTAATTGACTCTTCAATAATTTTTTGTAAATATCAACAAAACATAATATCATTTAACTGTTGTGTTTCTGTCGTTGGAGAATTCCCTTTCCATTCAATCAGAATTAGAATTTTGGCTGCCGTATTTGAGAAAAGATGTGTTGGTGTTGGAGAAGGTCAGAGATGATTTACTGGAATGATATCAGGAATGAAAGGGTTAGTGTATGAGGAGCAATTGTCGACTCTTCGACTGTACTAGTTGGAGTACAGAAGGATAAGGGGGACCTCAGAGGCATTTCAAATGCTGGAAGGCCTGGACAATTAAAAACAACATTTGTTAAAGTATCGCTTTGTCTTGGTGATTTCCTATTGCTGCTAGGTTTTGGGGTCCTCTGGGCCTGTAAAAGTCCCAAGATGAGGTCTTCTACTCCAGGACACCCAAAATGTCTTATTTCTTCCATAAATGCAGTTTCCCCCATACTGACTTTGATAAAATCTGCACCCGTATCTCCAATTCTCTTTCTGCCCTTACCCCACCTCCTCTCCAGCCGAACAAGGACAGAATCCCTCAGGTTTCTCACTTACCACCCATCAGCTGCCACATCTGACACGTTAACCTTGAACACTTCCAACTTCAGCACCATCCTCTAACCTGCTCCACTCAGATCCTCTTTTCACAGGGGCACATCTTTCTGTGACTCCCTCGACGGCACTTTCCTCTCCACCCACCACCACCTGATGCACTTCCCATTGAAACCGCAGAAATTGCCAAACTTGTCCCTTCCTATCCTCTCACCTCCATCCAAGGCCACAATCAGACCTTCCAGTTGAGGCAGTGTTTCACATGCACCCCATCCAACTTAATCTCCTACATTTGGTTGACTCAGTTGACCTCGATATCAGCAAGACCAAATACAGACTGGGTGGCCATTTTGCTGAACACATGCGCTCTGTGGATCTAAACTTGAGCCTCATGTGACCTACCATATCAATTCTCGAACCCTTCCAGCAACATGTCTGTTGGCCCCATCCTTCGCCAGGGTGAGGGTAAAATATCGTAAAGAAAACACATTATATTCCTCCTGGGCAGCCTTAAACTCTATAGCATGAACACGAAAGTTTCTAATTTTAAGCAGCGACTCACCTCTGACTGATTTCACTGTTTCCATCTCTTGATCCACTGCCCATTTGAATATAATCACTCCTTTAAGGTAGAAGAGTCGACATGGTGTTTTCCCCATATAGCTTGCCATTGAACAACTGGCAAAATTAAGCGGCAGTTATTGCAGAATGAATGGGGTTATTGATTAAAATCTGCCTGTGATTGAAAGTATTCTTGGACTGAATAGACATCTGGGACAAATGGCTATTTAAAGATCATCTGTACATGATTGTACATCCTAAAGTACAATGACTACTTCTATCCACTAAAGATTGTTAAAGAGCAAGAATAGACAATACAATCACGTAAAATTCCCATCCATACAGCACACATATTAATACACAAAACAATCACACCTCCTTATTTGTCAGGAAGTGCCTACACTTCCCAAGGAGACTGAGGAAGTCTAGGCCAACAGCTCTCATCTTGAGATTTTACAGGAGCACAGTTGAGTCTCCTGTCTGGCTGCATCATTGGATGGTCCAGTAGCTGTAAAGCATCAGACAGGAATGATGCAAAGTGTTCTGAGGATTACTGGGGTATCCTTTTCTTCTAACGATGACATTAGTGGGAGTGTTGTTCAAATAGGGCTCACGGAATTGTGCAAAGACCATGACCATGCAGTGCACAGCATCTTTAACCATGTCCATCATCAAAATCAGGACTGCCAGGCTGGGGAATAGCTTATTCCCACAGGGTGTGAGACGGATGAGAAGTATCTTGTAAGTGGGATAATCATCCAAAATATTTATATATGTAGCAGCTACTTTGATAGAGCTACTAAAGGAACACACATACACCAGATTAGTCAACACAAGACTGCTTTATACAGACTTTACAGGCTTGTTTTATTTACAGCTTGTCCTGGGCTCCATGGGTCAAGGTGGGACATCATTATGAGTTTGCTGCCGATCCACGGGACCCTGTGAATGTTCTGCGCCTTCCGGCAGGAGAATCCACAGATCAGCATTCCATTCTTTGGCACGCAGCACCACGCGAGGTTTGTCAACAATTAAATGGATGTGTACCCAGCTCTCTGCCTTATGATTTCACGCACCCGCCAAAGAACCTTGCCCACTCGGCCCACTAGTAGACAGCTGCTACACCAACCCCCCATCCCCACCCAGAACCGTCGCCAGAAACTAAACCACCAGCTGCATGCACCTTAGGTGGACCCCCTCGCCGTCTGGGCTGGGGGCACTGAAGAGGTGAAGCAGGCTTGAGTCTGTCAACACTAAACAGCTGTGGATGCCCACCAATGTCCAAAGTATAAAGAACCCATCTATCTTCACCACGTGGAAAGGGCCCTCATACGGTCATTGTAACGGGACTCCTGGGATAAAAACAAAATCAGTATCCAGGAGTGGTGGGGGAAACATTCTGTTTAGGGGATCCAAGCCAGTGGTTAGGAAAAGGTCTGCTGATCGCGACACCATGTCGAAGCTACTGAAGGATGTTTGTGAAAGTCCAATGAAACTGTAAGGACCGTTCCATAAACCATCTCTTCGGACAATGCAGACCTATCTTCCTTTTGGAGCCATGCGCACTCCCAATAGAACCCAGGGCAACTCATCAACCTAATTGAGACCGGTGAGTTGGGCCTTAAGTGCGGACTTCAGTTGCCGGTGGAAACATTCCACAAAGCCGTTGGACCGTGGGTGAATTGTGTTCCGCGGTCTGAAGAAATGTGGGTCGGGAAACCAAATCTAGCCATCCAATTGACGATGAATGCTCTGGCCTTTGTCTCAGTGTCACTGGATGTCAAAGGGACGGCCACTGGCCAGCGTGCGAAACGTTCTACGACTGTTAGAATGTTTCTCATGTTGTGAGATACTGGCAATGGTCCAAGCAGGTGCACATGCACGTGTTCCAACCGCCTGCGTACCGCCAGGAAAGGTTGAAGAGGTGCCTTAGTGTGCCGCTGAATTTTGGCAGTCTGGCAGGAGATACATGTGCAGACCCATTGTGTGACACCTTTTTTCAGACCGTGCCATACATATTTATTTGACATGAGCTTGAAAGATGTTCTGATGGATGGATGAGACAAGCTGTGTATCTGGTCAAAAAGACGTTGACTCAAAGATGGTGGAATCACTGGTCGAGTGTAGCCCAAAGACATGTCACAAAGTAAGGTTGGCCACCCAGCTGTGTCGCCCCCTGCTGTATGTCCAGGTTAGTAATGGCCGTACTGTATTCCTGAACATCGGGGTCCATTGCCTGGACACTGGCTAATTCCGGAATATCAATGTCACCCTGAATATGATATACAGTCAATCTGGACAGAATATTCAGGATCCCATTGTTTTTACCAGAAATATAGAGCACATCCGTGGTAAATTCTGAAATATATGATAGTGACCCTGCTGTTTTGCCGACCATGGATCCATTATTTTGCTGAAGGCAAAAACGAGTGTCTGGTGGACTGTGAACAGAGTGAAATGCCGACCCTCTAAAACTAATCAGAAGTGCCATGTGGCTTGATATAATGCACGATATTTCATCTCCAATGGCCAAAGATGTCAGGAAAAGAACACGAGGAGTTGGCAATGGCCATCGACGTACTACTCAAGAACCACACCCAGGGCCGTACTCGAGGCATCAGGACTAAATGTCAATGAAGTGTTGGAGTTAGGATGGGGTAAGCATTGCTGCATTGACTAAAGCATCTTTGGCATTGCAAACTCAACCTCTGCCTCTGTTGTCCAGGGATCATCCCTGTGCTTTGTGGTGAGGATTGGAAACCATGGTCGAAGAATGTCAGCAGCTGCTGGAATGAATCGGTGACAGAAGTTTTTCATGCCCAAGAATTTCTGCAGGCCCTGAACCGTGGTAGGTGTTGGAAAAGCACAGACTGCCTCTACCTTGATGGTTAAGGGAAAGACACCATTGACCATGATCTTGTGTCCCAGGAAGTCGATGGTGGACTTGCCAAATTGACATTTGCTATGGTTGATTGGAATTCCTGCAGCCATTGGAACAGACAGCCCAAATGCAGTTGGTTATATCCTGTTCAGTTTGACTGGATTTGAGGACGTCATCCAAGTAGATGGAAGTGAACTCTGCCCAAAGCATCTATAAGATGTTGGAAAGTTTGAGCGGCATTCTTCAGCCCAAATGGTATCTTTAAGAAATTCAAAAAGCCTGAAAGGGGTAACAATGTCATCCTTATAGACCAGGATCTGACGGTATCCCTTGACAAGATCAACTTTGGAGAAAACATGGAAAATGTGCAGATGGGCAGCGAAATCTTGCATATGAGGGAGAGGGTAATGGGACACACCCTTGTCTGTTTTGGAGGTGTTGAAATTAGGAGATAATGATGGGAAATTCATTGAGCAGGACAGCATACGCATCTTTGTGCGGGGTATGCATCCCGAGGTAGGAAATTCTCCCTTTGCTGCATACCAGTGGGTATGGTTTCAAAGTGGTGGAAAGACCAATTTCCTCCACTTCACGTCTACTGGCAAATCATAGGACCTTCAAAAATTTGCACCCAAAATGACCTGTGCAACGGAAGACAATACGCAATTCCAACGGAATGTCACACCTCCTTTCCAAATCGTGACCTGTCCTTTGCTAAAGCAGGGAATTGTAGCCTCATTTGCTGCTTGAAGAGCCAGGTGTTGTTATTTATGTTTTTTTTTCAAAATAGGTTGGTTGGATATTTGCACTTACTAGCGTCGTCTTGAAGATACAATAGGCCGGTCAGTACTTGTGCCAGATGCTGAGGCCCCGACTGGCAGCCGGCCTTTTCATTTCCTGCCTTTTTTCTCTAATAGGTAAATGGCTTTTTATGGGCTTTTTTCCCCATTGGAGATGGTAAAAACACCATTCTTGGTGCCCATCAGTAGGTTGATCCTTCTTTGACGGAATTGCAGATATAGGAGGCTTGTAGGACACGGTAGATGGATCTACTGATCAAAGAGGTTGTTTGTGAGCAGACACTTGCGTTGGAGAATGATCGAGCCTGTCAGCCTCCCATGCTACATCATGGGGATGGCAGAAATCCATGTTAACGATTGGTATTGCGACACGACCTGGGAGTTTGGACAGGAATAGAGTCTCAAAAAGTAAACAATCAGAATGACCATCTGCTAATACGAGCATCTCATTCATTAGATCAGATGATCCCTGTCACTCAGGCCCTCCATATTTAAAAGCTCATGTCTAGTCAATTCCAGGAGAAATAGGCAGAACCTGGTTTAACTGCAGCCGTGGTGGCGGCATCTGCTGTCGTTGTGTCCATGATCACTGGAGATTCAAGCTTCGGCTGAATCTTGCATTCGGGGGGTCACCATTTCTGGCGGCAACTTTGGTACAGCTACTAAAGTCATATACATACCCACGTTAGTCAACACAAGACTGCTTTATTCAAACTTTACAGACTTCTTTTATAAACCGCATTACTTGTCAGGGAAGATATTACAGCGGTGCTCAGGCAAGAGACTGGAGATCTCATCGAGGGAGGCAGTGTGGGTAAAACTAAAAAATAAGAAGGGTGAAGTTACTATTATAGGGGTATATTATGGGCCGCCAAATGGGAAGGGAGAACTTGAAGAGCAAATGTGCAAGGAATTAGCTGGAATGTGCAGTAGGAATAGGGTGGTGTTGGTTGGGGATTTCAATTCTCATAACATCAATTGGGAAACACAGTCAGTGGGAGGGCAGGATGGCTTAGAGTTCATACAACGTGTTCAGGACTGCTTTTTGCAGCAGTATGTGGAGATGCCCATAAGAGGGGGGGCAATGTTCGATCTGTGGTTGGGGAATGAAATGGGGCAGGTGGCTGAGTGAGTGTTGGGGAGAACTTCAGATCTTGTGATCATGGGTCCATTAGCTTTAGTTTAATTATAGAAGGGGATAGGTCAGGTTCAAAGTCGAAGGTCTTCGAGTGGGGGAAGGCCGTATTTGAAGAAATGAGATGAGATTTGCAGAGAGTTGTGTGGGCTGATTTTTTTGCCGGAAAGGATGTAGAGGAAAATTGGAGGGTATTAAAAGGTGAGATTTTGAGAGTACAGGATCATTATGTTCCAGTCTGGCCGAAAGGCAAGACCAAAAGTTCAAGGGTTTTCTTCGAGATAGTATGTACAAATATCTGGATAGGCAGGGATTGGTCAGTAGCACCCAGCATGGGTTTGTGAAAGGAAATTCACGTTTGACAAACCTTGAGTTTTTTGAAGAGGTGACAAGAAAAATGGATAAAGGTAGGGCGGTTGACGTGATCTCTTTGGATCTTAGTTAGGCTTTTGATAAAGTTCCACACGCAAGGTTAGTTAGAAAGGTTCAGTCACTAGGGATTAATACAGAGAGAGTGAGATGGGTTGAGAGGTGGCTGTAAGATAGACAGCAGAGAGTCAGGATGGAAGCCTGTGATGAGAGGTGTGCCTCAGGGATCGGTGCTGGGTCTCGTTGTTTATCATTTATATTCATGATTTGGATGAGGGGATGGTTAATTGGGTAAGCAAATATGCAGATGATACAAAAATAGGGGGAAAAATGGATAGTGAGGAAGGTTTTCTTGGATTACAGGATTTGGTTTGTTTGGAAAAGTGGACTGAAAGATGGCAGATGAAATTTAATGTTGACAAGTGTGAGCTGCTGCATTCCGGAAAAAAATAACCAAAATAAGACATATGCAGTTTAGGGGAGGGCGTTGAGGAATGCAGAGGAACAGAGGGATCTTGGAGTTATGGTACAGAGTTCATTGAAGGTGGATTCCCAGGTAGACAGGGTGGTTAAGAAGGCATATGGCAAACTGGCCTTCATCCATGTGTACATGGATATGAGAGGGTTGGAGGGATATGGATGGAGAGTGGTGGGGGGGAACTAGTGAGTTGTTCAAGTGAACCAGCGCGAACTCAAAGGGCCGATATGGCCTGTTTCCATGCTGTAAACTGTTAAATGGTTAAATGTGCCTGGTTCCATGAGACATGGTGAGACATCATTAAGAGTTTGCTATCGATCCATGGGACCAGCAGGTTTAAATTAAGCCCTGTGAATGTCCTGTACCTACCTGCAGGCAACTCCACAGATCAACATGCCATTCCTCGGCATGCAGCACCATGTGCATGTGATCCATTAAGTGGGTGAGTACCCAGCTGTCTGTTTTATGGTTTTGCGCGACGTCGGAGAACCGTGTCAGCGACGGTTCACAATGTGGGCTGTGCGCCCTCTTGGCCCACTACATTTATTTATTTAGATTATTCATGTGGTCATTACGTGCTGCATATTGTGTGTTTTTGTGCAGACACCATGGTAGTTTTGTCGGGTTGCAGATGTACGACCAAGTGCATCACTCCATAGATTCACAGAACATTACAGCACCGATACAGGCCCTTTAGCTTTTCTAGTCTGTGCCAAACTCTTATTCTGCCTCGTCCCACTGACAAGCATCCAGTTCATCGCCCTCCATCCCCCTTGTATCCCAAATTCTTCAATGCTAACATTGAGCTCACATTTCCTGATGAAGCTGGCAGCTTGTTCCACTCTCCCACCACCTTGCGTAGAGAAGTTCCCACTCCTGTTTCCCCTAAACTTTTCCCCATTCATCCTTTGCCCATGTATTAACGATTTCTCCAAGAGGTGGAGTCTCAAGAAAACAACCTCTACCCTCAAGGACCCTCACCACCCAGGCCAGGCATTCTTCACCCTGCTATCACTAGGGAAACAGGTCCAGGAGCCTCAAGATGAACGCCCAATTGTACAAACGCAGCTTCTCTCCTTCTGCCATCAGATTTCTGAATGGACAAGGAACCACAGATACTCCCTCACTTACTCTTCATTTTGCACAAATGGATTTCTTTTTTTAAAATGTAATTTAGAACAATATTTGCCCCTATATTGCTGCCACAAAACGACAAATATTGTGACATATTCATCACAATAAATTTTTAATTCTGAACACTGCGCGTACATCAGATAACAATCATAGCTCAAAAAACAATTTCAAAAGATGAATTAACTATTTCCATGCACCCTTCCCTTTTATGTCTATTTTTCTCAACCCACTCCATGATCGAGACATCTCCACCTAACCCAACCCACATTTCTTCTCCTATTCAAAGAACTCAGTAATACACCAAGGCAATAAAATAAAAACTCAATGCTGAAAATACTCAGCAGGTCATCTACTGTAAAAATAATCGGAGTTAAAACCTTCAGGTCGATAACCTTTCACTGGGATTCAGAAAGATGATCAAATAAACCTGATTCTCTTTGCTGAGAAAAAGAAGAGGGGAAATAACAAAATGAATACGTGGGATCAAAAGCCCGAGCAGCAGAAATGGCAGTGATGCTGGATGAGTGGAGTCGACTCGTTGATCAGCATATCTGTCTGGATGGAGGGGTAAAGGATAAACAAGACAAACATGATGTCGTCACTGGGAGGTTCAATACGACAGCTGCAGAGAATCTGAAATGAAGGAATGGTGAAAATACTTGTTTTTGGATCAATGTGACAAAATTTGACCTGACTAAAGAAAACAAAATTGTTTTGCTCTGCCAGAATTCTCTAGATCAAGGGGCACAATAAAATAGTTCAGAAGCCAACATTACGAAATTGAACAGTGAAGTTAAAGAAATCGGCAGCAAGGGATAAAGAAGAGTTACATAATTCCCTGAAAATGGTAATAAATATGAAGGAAAGTTTGATAATAAATAGTCTCCTTTGCAGTTGGGGTACAATGTGTTTCTTGAGATCAGAGGAATCCTGGAGCCAGGACCAAGAGATCTTATGAAACCCAAGGATTTGTTTGAGTTGTTGGGCTAGTTGGATGTGGAAGGGCTGAAGGGTCTCCTGATCCTTCCACTGCCTCTGTTTTCTGTATTGCGATGCTGATTGGGTGCGCCTGTGTGTTTGCTCGCTCGCTGATTGGTTGCTTCAGTTGCGCAAGCCAATGGGTTGATTCGGTGTGTCCGCTATTGGATTGGACGCTGAAGTCAGGTTGGATTGATGGGCGGATTCATGGGCTGATTGGCTCTTGCTGTGAGGAGGCGGGATGTTGGCGGCGGCGTCGTCTGCTCGGAAGGAAGACAGGGTTCTAAAGACATCTTTTGTCATCTTGGCCTTTATTAATTAACATACTGAAAATAGGAGTGGGGAAGTTATGGTGAGGTTGTATAAGATGTTGGTGAGGCCACATTTGGAGTATTGTGTGCGGTTCTGGTCGCCTAGCTACAGGAAGGGTATTAGTAAGATTGAAATAGTGCAGAGAAGATTTACTAAGACGCTGCCAGATCTTCAGGAGTTGAGCTACAGGGAAAGGTTGAACAGGTTGGGACTTTATTCCTTGGGGTGTCAAAAAATGAGTAAGAAATTGCTTAAAGTGGAATATGAATGGGAAAAAGGCTGAGAAAGACTGCAGTGGACACAATTGTGAAGGAAATATTTTGCTTGAGAAAAATTGTCATTGGCCCATTTCCTCGGGAGTTATGAAACCATGCACAGAACAAGTCAATGAGGTACGATTAAAAAAGTGGTTTTCAAACTTTCTTTCCACTCACATCCCACTTTAAGTAATCCTCTACTAACAGAGCACTTCTGGCATAGGGATTAAGTAAAATATGAGCTGGGGAGGGTGGGGGGGGAGTTTGAAAATCACTTCTCTCGATGAAAAGGTTTCTCCATCTCCGTATTAAGCAGACATCCTTTTATTATGAGGTTGTGCCCACTGGTCCTAAACTCTCCCACTCCTGGCAAAATCCTCTCTATCCAGCCCTTTCACTATTCATAAGATTTCAATGAGGTCCTGCCTCATCCTTCTAAACTCAGGCAAGTCCAGGCCCAGAGCCATCAAATGCTCCTCAAACATTATTCCTCTAATCCACAGGATCCTTCTTGTAAACCACCTCTGGGCCATCACATCCTCTCTTAGAAATGGGGCCTAAAATTGCTAACAACACTTACAAGATCAGGACAACCAGAAGGTGGTCACGGGAGGGGAAGCCAGCTGCAGGACTGCCTAGAGTCCCTGGATTGGATCGTGTTCAAGAACTCACCTGAGAAACTGAATCACTGTACCAGGACCATAGCGAAATTTATCAAAACAGCTGTGGACGAGGGTGTCCCCACCAAATTGTTCAGGGGATTTTCTCAACCAGAAATCCTGGATGAACAACAATATCCAGAAATTGCTGAGAGCCAAATCACAGTTTGGAGATACAGATACACAAGGAGCCAATACGAACCATGGAAACCCATCTCGCAGATGGTGGAGATTCACACGAGAATGGAAACAACAAAGGATACCCGTCAGCTGTGACAGGGGCCTAAATGACATAAAGTGCTGCATAAACAAATCTGGTGCAGTGGGAGGCGGCAAAGCCTCACTCCACATGAACTCAATGCCTTCTACACCTGATATGACCACTAGTACAGGGAAGAACCACAGCACACCCCCCCCCCTACATCTCTTGATGATCCGCTGCTATCAGTAACCAAAGATGACAACATGGGCTGCCTTCAGGAGAGTGAATCAAAGGAAAGGATCAAGTCTGGATGGAGAACCCAGACGAGGACTGATAACCTGTGTTGACCAACTGGCCATGGATATCTTCAACATCTCACTCTGACAGGGTGTGGCACCCACCTGTTTCAAATAGGCATCAAACATACCAGTTCCAAAGAGTGGGGTAACCTGCCTAAATGATGATTGACGAGAGACACTCACATCCAGCGATGAGGTGGATTGAGGGGCTGGTGTTGAAGTACATCAGCTCCTGTCCAAGGGGCGACATGGATCGATTCCAATTTGGTTAATGCAGTACCAGACCTATGGCAGATGCCATCTTCACTGGCTCTGCCAAAACCCTGAAACACCCAGACGACAAAGGTGCATCCATCAGAATGCTCTTTATTGACTAGAGTCTGGAATTCCAAACCATCCTCCCATCAAAGATGATGAGCAAATTCCAAAGTCCTGGGACTCCATAACATACTGTGCAATTGGATCCAGAATTTCTTCATCTCCAGGCCCCAATTAGTGTGGATTGGCAAGAAAAACTCTTCAAAAATCTCCATTAGCTCCCAAACACCAGAGGGTTGCATATTTCACCCCTGCTCGACTCGCTTTACATCTACAGCTGCATGGCTTGGTATGACGACACCATCTACAAATTCACTGACGATAGCACAGTCATGAGCTGCATGAGGAGGGCAACGAGTCAGCATTCAGGAGGGAGATTGAAAGCAGGGTTCAATCATGGACCAACAACGACTTCGCACTCAATGCCACCAAAACCAAGGAGATGATTGTCGACTGTAGGAAGAAAAAAAGATGGACACTGCCTGAATTGGAATGGTTTTGGTTACCAATTAAAATTATTGTTTGAAGATGCCATTGTCCTGTGAATTATCATGGACCATTTTGTGCGAATATTAATCTTTAAAGTTACAATAGTTTATATATATTATCAAGTTATTTTGTGGGTTGGATTCAGGGTCACACACACACTCCTTTGAGATGCCAGAAGGCAAGCCATGTACACAGATGAAACGTCTGCTCATTCAGCATCTGAAACCGAAAGAGGAAAACCTTCATGATGGTCCTTGAGATACTGGAGTGTTTGCTTTATTAAAAACGGAAGAATTTGTGTCATCAGGAAAGACTGCTGATCAAATCGAGAGACCATCTGTTGATTATCTGTGTTCTTAAAATTGAAACTAAGTCAATAGAGTGCTGAGAGATGGCAACTGTTCGAATAAGCGAGTTCTTGATTCAAGGCTGGAGTCCATTGGCTCATGATTCATACTTTTGAAGAGGCTGAATGGACTTCAAAGGCAGAAATGACGGCACGTGTCATGGGATGAGCCATTCTGGAGAAACATTACAAATGAGAGGCAGAAGATGTTGTCCATGCTGTGGGGAAGAGAGGATTGAAGGTACAGTCATCAGAGAAGGTACAGATACATCGTCTTCTCCTTTCACCAGGAGTAACAAGTGGATTTTGAAGGAGGAAGACCATTTCTAACCATCTCTTTGAGATCAAGAGAGCAGCCTCGTTGAGACCGTGGAAATGGTCACTTTTGATGAATTAAGCCAAAGTAATCTTGCATTTGCAACATAACCATTTTTAAATGGAGACTTAGTTCAGCCCTTGACTGAGTTGATGAAATCTTGGTGGAAGAAAATAGCCACTCCACTGTCTCTTTGAAAAGACAACAGATTCATCATGTGGAACAGATTCTGAAACCTCCCTGCAAGAGAGGAAAATAAACTCTCGCAGAGTAAGTTTCAGAGCAATGATTTTTCATCCAAGAAATTCAGACGAGTTTGAAAGAGGACCGATGACGAGGTTTTGAAATCCTTCAGTTGCTTTTGCCACAATTTAAAGAAATCGACATGGTGTCAAACGACTCAAATCCAGATACAACCCTTCACAAATTGAGCTCTTCCAGCTCCATTGGGTTCAACCAGCGAAAGATGAGGGGGTAAAGCCACAGGGTTAGAGAGAGTCAGCAGGTCAAACAGACATAGAGCAAAGAGAAAGAGACATCAAACACATTGTGGGTTTGTCCCTTCATCAAAGAAAGATGAGGAAGAGAAGGTCAGAAATGGGACCATTAAATTGTGGGGGTGGAGGGCAGGAGGAAGCCAACACACACAGAGAGGGGACTTGGGTACCTGGGGCAAACAGGCAGTTCCCTCCCCCTGCTCTCCTCCCCCTGCCCTCCTCCCCCTGCCCTCCTCCCCCTGCCCTCCTCCCACTGCCCTCCTCCCCCTGCCCTCCTCCCCCTGCCCTCCTCCCCCTGCCCTCCTCCCCCTGCCCTCCTCCCCCTGCCCTCCTCCCCCTGCCCTCCTCCCCCTGCCCTCCTCCCCCTGCCCTCCTCCCCCTGCCCTCCTCCCCCTGCCCTCCTCCCCCTGCCCTCCTCCCCCTGCCCTCCTCCCCCTGCCCTCCTCCCCCTGCCCTCCTCCCCTGCCCTCCTCCCCCTGCCCTCCTCCCCCTGCCCTTCTCCCCCTGGCCTCCCTCCCCTCCCCTCACCCTCCTTGCCCAGCCTCCCCCTCGCCCTCCAACTCCCCCTGCCCTTCTCCCCCTGGCCTCCCTCCCCTCCCCTCACCCTCCTTGCCCAGCCTCCCCCTCGCCCTCCAACTCCCCCTTCACCCTCCCCCTTACCCCTGCCTGGCCCCGCCCCCTCCCCTCCATGACCTGCCCCGCCCCCTCCGCTCCCGCCCCTCCCATCCCCCTCCCTCTCCCTCATCCCCCCTCCCCTCCCCGTCAACTACCCCAACAACTCAATCAAATCCTTGGGAAACACAGGATCACTTTGTCTTGGCTCCAGGATTCCTCTGATCTCAAGAAATACATTGTACCCCAACTGCAAGGGAGACTATTTATTATCAAACTTTCCTTTATATTTATTACCGCTTCCAATTTAATGGAGGACACAAGTGGTTGTGTCAGCCAGCTGGACTGCCTCGGGGAACCTCATGGAGCAGGCAATCATGGTGAGACGGTAACTCATCCCGTGGGAGGCCGGTAGTGACCCTACAATGTCATTGTAGATATGGCTGAACCTATGTGGTGCTGGCTCGAATGTCTGGCATGGTGCCTTCACGTATGTCTGTATTTTGGTCATCTGGCAGAGTGTGCAGGCCTTGGCCCACTGACAACCTGTTTCTGGAGGCTCAGCAAGACCAACCGATTGACCACCATTTTGACAGTACTGATGGCCGGGTGCGTCAGATTGTGCATCTCATCATAAAACTGCCATCTCAATGCTGTCGGCACGATGAGGTGGGGTTTGCCATTGGAATGTCGCAGAGGAGCGTCTACTTACCAGGATCGATGTTAACATCCTCCAGCCTGAGCCTGGACATTGCTGTCTTGCTTGCAAGGATCTCAGGGTCATCCTGCTGTCCCCTGCCGAGGGCTAAGTAGTCTATGCACTGGGACAGGGCCTGGATAGACTTGATTGCGGGGATGGGGCAGTGCGTCACCCACGATGTGTTGAATGTCTGTAGTGAACTCAGACTCATATGAGAGGAGTCGCTGCTGCTTGGCCGACCACAGGTCTAACACTTTATGGAAGGCAAATATTAATGGCTTCTGGTCAATGAAGACACTGAATTGTCTACCTTCCAAAATTACCTTAAGTGCCTGACTGCCAGGTACAGCACCAATTGTTCTCAGTCAAAGACGCTGTATTTGAGTTCAGGTGGCCAGAGGTGTCTGCTAAAGAAGGACAGGGGCTGCCATTCCCCTTTGATGAATTGCTCCAGTGCACCCCCTACTGCTGTGCAGGAAGCATCTACTGTGAGAGTGGTGGGTGTCTCTGGCCTGGTGTGTACCACAAGGGTTGTGTTGGCCAGTGCGTCCTTGGCCTTCTGGACGCCTCCAAATCCTATTGTCCCAGGTAATGTCTTTACCTTTCTCCGCATGATGAGGGCCACGGGGGGCGTGGCAACATGGCGTAAGGATCAGACGTGCCTTCCAGTCCTCTCCTGACTCTATCTTAATGTTTTGTCTAGAAATGCCCGTTAAAATTCTTTAAAAGTTTAGATAACTTCAGTGCTGTTAATTTAACTTATGATGGTAAAATTGGTGGAAAAGAGCAAAAAAAAATGACAACAGATTATCAAAAAACTACATTTTCCAAAAGTTCAAGTTTTGGAGCCTACCTACAGGAAAGACATCGAGACTCAGCCTGAAATGGATCCCAGGAGAAAGGTACATCTTTCGGATGTAGAGTTCAATATTACATCGGTAGAGGCCTCTAAAGAGGGCGCCAAACAGCCTTTAGAACAAAGAGTTACTCAGGTTCGCACATGTGCAGTTATATCTGACGGCAATGTTATGAATGAACCACTTGTAGTAACATCAGTTGAAGTACCGGCTGGGGAAAGGCATTTGTCAACTGTAGCGGTGGCACTGCAAACTGCACCTTTTGAGATAAAAGAACCTATACAACTTGATGGATGGGGAAAACCCCGGCCAGCGTCCTCCAGTCATTGCTGGAGAGGCTGTGGCTGGGGTTTCCACACGCAGCTATACTACAAGGAAGGCAACCAGAATGAAGGAAGCAAAAGAAGACCCTTTGGTTATGCAGAAGAAGCAGGAATCTGTTGAGCCAGAATCTCTTCCAATTGAAAAGATTCTTGTGAATCTTGAATCTAAATTATCTTATACAATGCAGGGATTATCCAAGATTATGACTGAACTTGGTACTAGGTTTAATACTCTGTGGTGAAAATACATTCTCAACAGATGGCTGAGTTTGGAGCTTTTAAGCTTGAAGTGAGAGATAAATTTAATTCGTGTGAAGAAGATATAGACGAAATACGAGATCATGTTTCAGATGTGACCAAAATGGTCAAAGACTTACAAACTCAAAATAAAGATTTGGTGAAAAAGATTGATTATTTGGAAAACCAATCCAGACGGAACAATATAAAGATTATTGGTTTGCCGGAAGGAATGGAGGGACCAGACCCAAGAAAATTTTTTACTGAATGGATTCCGCAGGTGCTGGGTCAAGAACATTTCCCGGAAGATATAATACTGGAATGTGCTCACAGAGCCTTGCGTAGAAGACCTATTTCAGGTCAAAGTCCAAGACCTGTTTTGGTTCGTTGGTTGAATTATTACGACAGAGAAATAATTTTACGAGTGGCTATTAGAAATGCACAACAGAGAAAATCACCCTTGATGATTCAAAATAATCGAGTTTTCTTCTATGCAGATTTGAGTCAAGAAGTTATGTTCCAATGACGGGAATTCAATTCTGCTAAAGAGTTGTTGTGGAAGAAAGGTTATAAGGCAACCTTTAGATATCCAGCTGTTTTGAAGGTTTTTCAAGGTGGTTGCCAACCAAAGTTCTTTGATTCTCCAAAGGAAGCTATAGCATTTGCTCAAGTGCTGCCAATTACTCGGTTTCAACAGAGACGTAGTCGCCGCGATCTCTAAGGAGACAAGAGATGGAAGAAAAGAGTCGTGCTCCAAGAAGGAATGGTTGTAATGGTGACTCGGCAGTTGGAGCTGATTAAAAGAAGAGTTGTTCTTTTTTTTTAATTTTTTTTAAAAAAATGAATATTAAATAATGATGATGTTAGTTTAAGATGAAGTGAGAGTTGGGGGAGAGAACTGGATGGGCACTATTTCCTGAAAGTCATCTGCTACGTGTGAGTTATCTCACACCCATTTTTTTTGGGAGTTACCGCATTGCGTGGTTTAGACGGGAGGGGGTATTTTTAACCTCCTACCTGTTTTTTTTTCCTTTTTTTGTATTATTAGATTAAAGAGTTAAGGGTTTTCTTTTGTGTTGAAAAAAAAAGCATAAGAAAGTATTTGATTGTTTAAAAAACTAAAAATTCATGTGGTTTTTTTTGTAAAGTTTATTCAGTAGATCAGGAATTTTTGAAATTTAAATGTGAATGGGATGGATAAGTTTTTTTTAAATATTTTTTCTTTAACTTTAAGGTGAAAGGAGTGGTAATTCTGGTGCATATTATTTTGCTATTTTAGTTATAGAACGAAGGGAATAATGGTGAAAGTTATAAATTGAATTGTACAATTCTTAATGAGGCTTGAATTTTGTTTGTGGCTTATGCTCTATTTGTTGAAGATATAGATTTCGTTGTAGATGTATTTTTATTATTTGGATATCTGAATTTTAACGTAATGATTGGGGATATTTAAATGTGGTATTGGAGCTTTTATTGGGTAATTATTCAAGGTTAAAAGGGAAAAATGGTGGAAGAGTACCAAATTTGAATTCTACAATGTTTAATGAGGTTGGAATTTTGTTTTAAGATGGCAGTTTATGTGACTAATATGATGTTAGATGTGAAGTTAGTTGATATTTGGTGAAGGTTTATCTCTATAGAGAAAGTTTTATTTTTCATCTTTTTTTTTCTCATGCTACAATTTTTTTTAAAGAATTGATTATTGTTTAAGAATTTTTGATAGACAATGTTACTAATTTTACTAATTTTTTATATTAAGTTTGTTAATTATATGTTTCATCTTAACTCTGTTAAATATATGCATTTAAGTTTGATTTAAATATGTTTTTTAAGTCTGATATCTTAGTATTAATTACTTTTCTTTTTGTTAGTATTTTAATCGGTTATGTTTTTGTTTTTTTTTGGAAGTGGGTTTTTTTCTCACATATATTATTAACTTTATTAATTCTTCACTCTCTATATTGGGGGGGAAGGGGGGGTTGGAATTATTGGGGAGGGTATACATTATTTAGATTACTGATACTGTATTGTAATTTTATTATTTTGTTCTTAATTTTTTAAATGTAATTCTATATGTTATTCATGTTATAAATACTTAAATAAAGTTTAAAAACAAAAAAATGATGTCGGCCACTACCGGTATGAATCGGTGATAAAAATTAATCGTACCAGTGAATTCTTGCAGCCCCTTCATTATGTGGGGTTTGAGGAAGCACGTAACAAACTCTACCTTTTCAAGCAGGGTTTAGTTCCGTGCCTGTTGATTTGACCCCCAAGGAAGTCGAACGTTTCCAACCTGAACTAGCACTTAGCAAGGTTTATATCGTAAGTCCAAATTCCCGCAGCCAGGTGCACAGTCACATTAGATGGTCTCTGTTTAGCTTCATTGCCACCACTTTGACATCTTGTTACTGCCACCCTCTGCTGTTGGAGAATATCCTCCTTGGTCTCAGCCACTCAATGTAACTAAGAACCCCTAAAATGCCCCTAATGTTTTGGCCTTCATCACTACTCCTGGCAAGGCATTCTTGACACCCACAACTCTGGGTAAAAGAAAATACCCCTGATATCTCCCCTAAATCTTCCTCCATTTGCTTCAGACAGATGTCTTCTAGTGTTTGCTACTCCCATCTGGGTTTCAGGCAAACTGAAGGGCATCTTTCACCGAGTTTCTGGTCTTACAGCAGTTCTGGATGTCTGTCTCTGGATGCTCTGCTCCGTGGACCACCCCGCAGTATCCCATCAAGTCCTAGAGTCTCTGTGTCAGACATTCTCTGCTGACCACTGCCTGATGGCTTTGTGGTCAAATGTGTTTGTCTATGAAACCGTTCCCAGGAAGGTAAAGGGGCAAAGTCTTGCTGACTGGAACATTGTGCAGCACCAGGGCCAGGCCAATCTTTCGCAACACCTGAGCCAGGTAGAACCTCAGCACATAGCAGCATTTGGTGCCCTTGCACTTTGGTTGCAAGCACAGCCACACACAATTATGGCCATGCTGGTTACACCCTTGTCCCCATTGATTGACGATGTACACGGTCCTTCTCCAGACTCTATCCATTTTGGACCCCCACATGAATAGGAAATTTGTTTTGGGAATTGACAGGGTGGTGGTGTGGGGATGGGCCACACCTGGCCCACGTGCAGCAGGACCGAAAGTTCCTTGCACATTGCAATTGATAATCAGGTTTTACCCGAATGACAGAGATGGGTATCTCTGTGGTTCTCCCTGTCTCCTGGACCTGGGGGTCTTTGTACTGCTCCCCATCTCCTTAAGTTGGTGCTTTGTTCTCCACCACCCCCACAAGAAATCCAAGACCCCTGGATGGAGGGCAGAGGCGCAGAGAGATCAGTGAGAACACGGGTAGTTTCAACAGGGTGGGGTCCATCCAGGCGCCTGATAACAGGAGGAACCAAGTGGGAAGGAGGATGCAGGGCATTCAAAAGCAGGACATTGCGAGAGAGTGGATTCCTCGAACTCTTGAGGAGAGAAGGCGCTGGTCGATCCATCGTTTTAGGTGGGGCAGGGTATAGACATGGCAGCTGACTGGAATTGTCAGCGGGGTTACTGAGACCTGGGAAAGGAGGGGAAGGAGGGTGCAGTAGTGTTCTGAGAGTGCTGAGGGAGAGGCAACATGGGTGCCACCTCAAGGCAACGGTCCCCTGATTGTTTGCAGGGATGGGCTCTGTAAATAGACTCATAGATATCCAGCACAGAGCATCTTTGTCGCCCTGCCATCAGGAAGGAGATATGGAGGAATAAAAGCAGAGCAGCCAGGGAGGGAAATAGCTTCTTCCCACAGGCCGTGCGATTGACAAGGCAACATGAGCTGGATGGGAGCTAAGAATGAAAAGGGTGAGAGGAATATGGACTGGTTACAACAGCTCAGCTAGCAGGAGAGAGGGGCTGAAGGGCCTGTTTCTGTTTTGTCTATCTGGACCAGCTTTTGAGTTCAAGCTTTAAAAAACCCAATCATTTTTAAATTTAATATCAACGGTACAGAATGAATCAAGAGACAAGTTGTCTGTCCAGCAGCAAGCGTCGAAGGCACTTCCTGAAACGGAGGCTCTGAAACCACAGGGAGGTTCTGGACGGAAAGGGGCCCAGCTTCTTCTGGAAGGAGGAGAGGAGAGGCAGGGGAAATGCGGGGGAAGGGAAGGGGAGGGGAGGGGCTAGGGATGCCGTCCACCGTTCACCGCCCCTTTCCTCTACCCCGTTCCCCTCCCCTTTCCACTGCCCGTTCCCCACCCACATCCCCTCCCCCTTCCAGTCCCCAGTTCCCGTCCCCCGCTCGCCTCCCCCATTCCCCTCCCCCTTCCCTTCCTCCTACTCCTAACCCTAACCCCTAACAAAATCCTAAACCTAACCTTAACACTACCGATACCCCCTACCACCACTCCACGTCCCCTAACTCTACCCCAATCCCGTCCACTAAACCTAACTTTATACCTACGCCTATGCCGCCCCCTAACCCCAACCCTAATGCTACCCACCATCCCCTAACCCCAAACCTCACTCCTCCTCTACCCCCCTGCTCCTACCCCCTTCCCCTATACCTAACACAAGCCCACTTCCCCGAACTATAGACCTAACCATAAACCAAGATATAGCCCTACCCCATGTCTCCTAACACTAACCCTAACTCTACCCAACTTCCCCAACCCTAAACTAAACCCTATCCCTATCCCTTACAACCTACCCCCTTCCCCTAACACTACCTCCTACCCCTTCCCCATACCCGCACCCCCTACAACTACCCCCTTCCCCTAACCATACCTCCTACCCCTTCCCCATACCCACACCCCCTACAACTACCCCCTACCCTATCCCTTACAACCTACCCCCTTCCCCTAACCCTACCTCCTACCCCTTCCCCATACCCGCACCCCCTACCACTATCCCTACCCTATCCCTAACAACCTACCCACTTCCCCTAACCCTACCTCCTACCCCTTCCCCATCCCCGCAACCCCTACCACTACCCCCTACCCTACCCCTTACCACAACCCCTACCCTTACCCCCTTCCACTACCCCCTTTCTCCTACCCCCTTCCCCTCCCCCTCCTTCCCCTAGGAAGGGGAAAGGGAAGGCGGAGGGGAAGGGGAGGAGGAGAAGGGGAGGGGAAGGGGGAGGGTTAGGGGAGGGGAAGGGGGAGGGGAAGGGGAGGGGGTAAGGGGAAGGGAAGGGGAGAGGGGAAGGGGGAGGTGAAGGGTGGAGGGCTGGGGTTAGGGCATAGGTGTGAGGGCAGGAGAAGGGGAAGGTGAGCAGGAGGGGGTTGGGATGGAGGATGGGTAGAGGAGAAGAGGGGAAGTGGGTGAAGGGACATGGAAGAGGCAGGGAATGGGGTTGGCAGGGCCAGAGGGATACGACGGGGAGGGGTTCAGGCCATCATGATGTTGTCCGTCCTCTGTTCAGCTGGGATGCGAGGTTCTCTGGACTCGTGTCTTGTCTCTGAGATCGCTCCTTCTCCTGGGAAGAGAAATACGAGTGATAGAGATACTGTCTCTGAGGCCTGATCACAATGACTTTGGAGGGTCCCAACTCTTCCCCCATCATCCCCCCTACCCCTGAACACTGGAGCCTTTCCCCTTCCTCTGCTTTACCTGAGGAAGTCTGTTTTGGCGAAAACCACGATCTCTCTCTGCAGAGCTCAGAGCAACATGTGTCCATCAGGCAACACCCTGGTTCTCCATGATATGGCAGCAAGATGTTAGACAATCATGGATGGATCAGTCGAGACCATTCAGCTGATCCATCTGAACCTACCCCACAACAATGTTACCCTCCCCTCCCTCACACCACTACTCTCCATTTTTCTTGAATTCCTGTCCATATTAAAATCCTTTTCATGCCTTTTTTGGACCATCCTCCGCTACTACCCCGACAATGCATTCCAGCCACCCACTACATTCTGTGTGAATAAAATGTACCCCTCACGTCTTGCCTAAATTTCCCTCAGCTCACCTTATTTAGACGTCCTCTGGTATTCTCGCCCCAGGAATGCACAGAATATTCCAAGTGTGGTCTGACGAGAATTTTATACATCTGCAACGATACCTCTTGGTTTTTGAACTCAATCCCCTGACTCCTGAAGGCCAGCACACAATACACCATCTTAAACTCCCTCTCAATTTGCACAGCAACCTTGAGTGATATATGGAGCAGGATCTAAATATTTCTCTGTCCTGCACACTGTTCATAATCCTGCCATTAACCAAGTGCTCTGCCCACACATTCTTGTAATCCGCATTCAATGAAGATATTGGTCTATATGAAGCTACTTTTAATGGGTCTCCAACCTTCTTTGGAATAACTGTTATTCGTGCCCTTGAAAATTACTCTGGAAATAAACCTGGACCAGTTGCTTATTTAAGAACATCTGATTTACAGGATTGAACTCCATCTGTCACTTCTCTGCAAACTGGATGACCTATGACAACCTTCTACACTGTCTACAACATCTCTACCTCTGTGTCATCCCCTGACGTACCCACCCTTCCACTCCCATCATCATTCATAAAAATCACAAAGAGCAGGGGTCCCAGAGCAGATCCCTTTGGAGCGCCACTAGTCATTGTTCCATCTACTACTACCCTCTGTTTTCTGCAGACAAGCCATTTCTGAATCCACACAGCCAAGGGTCCATGGATCCCATGCCTCCAGACATTCTGAATGAGGCCTCCGTGGGGACCTTGTCAAGCACCTTACTAAAATCCTCGTGCAGCACATACAGACTTTGACCTTCATCTATTTCCGTTGACAGCTCCTCGAAAAACTCAATTTGACTCGTGAAGCAGGACCTGCTCCTCACAAAACTATCCATGAGTTTCCCCAGCATGTTTGGGCATTGCCCTCGGCCCCAGCATCTGCAGACTTCCTGGCCAGTCCCTCCCTTACCCCTTCCCAGAGCTTCCGCATCCATTAGAACATCAAGCATTGCTTCCCAGTACAGGCCCTTTGGCCCATAAAGGCTGTACTGACCTTTGTAAATGTTCTCCACAACCTTTACCTGTACCACACCCATAGGAACATAGGAAGTGGGAACAGGAGTTGGACAAAAATGGCCTATCGAGCCTGCTCCGCCATTCAATATGATCATGGCTGATCTAATTTATGACCAAACTCGACCTACCCTGCCTTCTCGCCATATCCCCAAATTCCTCTATCATGTAAAAATTCTGTTCCCTTACATCCACATGCTCGTCTCAGAGACTTTAATATGCACCTATTCTACCAACCGCTACCACTTTCTCCGGTGACGCATTCAAAGCTATCACAACTCTCTGCATAAAAAAAATCTCCCCTCACCTGAAGCGGATGCTCTCTGAGATTTGCACCTGACACTTTAGGAAAGGTTTCTGGCTGTTCATTCCATCTAAGCCCCCCACAATCTTATTTAGAATAAGTTATTAAGCTGTGGAAGGGGCAAGTTGGGAGAGGGAGGAGGGGAGAGAGCTGATGGGGGAGGGGTGAGAGCTGATGGGGAGGGGACAAGGCCGTGTTGGGGAGAGGGATCAGCACCCCGTTGAGGTGGTGAACGGACAGACATGGGTGGATCTACCTGCCGAAATAAAGGAGCAATAAGAAGGCCATCTCGGGATCTACCAGCATCTTCTGGGGCTTGATGTCTCAATGGAAAACCCCCTGAGGATGGAAGTAGGCCATGCTCTGCTACAGCTGGTACATGAACATCTGGCAACACAACGATATAACATGGCCAGCTCTGCCTCCACACTGGCCGGGTCTATATCCTGAGGGTAAGGGGAGGTGGGTGAAGGGCTCCTCCCTGCCAATCAACATTCATCCTCATCATCCTCTCCGCCCCTCTCCCCTCACTACCCTTTCTCTCCTCACCAATACCCATTGAGACCCTCATGCACCCTTCATCGATATCCAGTCCCCAGCGAGACTCAGCCAGTAAACTCCTTCATATCCTCCAACCCCACCATCCAAGCTTGCCCCAGTGGACAACTTGACCACCCAGACCCACAACCACCTTGATGTAGATCATGGGAATGGGCTGCTTGGCCTTGTTGAAGTGCTGGGCCATGCAGTGAACCGTCTCGGGAACATAGACCAGACCCAGATTCAAATAAACCTCCTCTTTCTCTTGGACACAATACAAACATGTCAGCTGGATTTACCCTCCAACACCCAGTGCCTCTCCCAACTGGAGTGCCAGCCCCTCCTGCTCTCTGTAGGCCTGATGCCCCCACTGCTCAACACAACATGGCATGAATCCAAGGGCTCAGCGAGCAGAGCGTCAACAGGCCGTAGTGGACCCGTCCGCTGCCCCATCATTCGGCTTCTGGTGAGACTGCACAAAATGTGCAGCTCTGACCGCCCTCCCTATTGAGGCAAAGATTCACCGGGAGAGAAAAACCATTGACGTTTCGAGATGAGAAATGTTTGCAGCCGGGTGTTGTCTGGGGTCGAACATGTGGAGGCTGAGTTGTTGGGACGATTCAGAGCAGGCGTTGATTTGGAAGGGCACCAAAAGGTTCTGGGGAAGTGAGTTATGGGGGAAAATACATTCGTGAAATGAATTGGGGAAAAAGACTGGAGGGGCTAAGTGGCCGAATTTGGCGACCTTGTCTTGTGGTCTTGGCTGCTGCTGTCTGGAGTTGAAATGGCAAGAGGTCATGAGTTAATGGGTGAGGAGCAGGGCAGCCAGTGTCAAGGAGTCGGCACTGGTCAGAGGGGCAGGATGGAGGCAACAGAGAGGCTGCAGCGAGACAGATCAATTGAAGGAATGGGGAAGGAAGCAGCAAATGATATGCATCAGAGTGGGGGTGGGGTGGGTGCAGGTGGATCTTACCTTGACTACAGAGGAGTAGAAGTTGAGAAGAGGGACGATGACGGTGTGATCCAACTTTCGCACGATCTGCAGTTTGCGGTTCTATGGCGAGAGAGGAACATCAGCAAGGCTGGGCGATGGTTCGGAGCCCTGAGGGGCGACTTGTCCAAGTTGAGGGGGGAGGCGGGGAGGAGATTTGTCAAGAGGTCTGAGGTGGTGAACTCCAAGGGAGGCCGAAATGGGGGACTCGTCGAGAGTCGGTGGGGGGGACTTTTTGTGTTGCTGGAGCGGGGACTCGTCAGCGGGTTCAATGAAGTATCACTTCCGTTTTTATGATTGTTTTCCCAGCTTCTACTAAACAATGAATTTGCAGAAAATCTTAGATATTTGCCAGGTGTGTGTGTGTGTGTGTGTGTGTGTGTGTGTGTGTGTGTGTGTGTGTGTGTGTGTGTGTGTGTGTGTGTGTGTGTGTGTGTGTGTGTGTGTGTGGGGTGGGGGGTTGTGTGTGGGGAGGGGGGCTGCTGTTGTGGGTTTGTGTGACTTTCTCTGTTTCCAAACCCCATGGCTGCTTTGGTCTCTGTCAGATGCTCCTCTTTCCACCCACCCTTCAAAAATGTGTTTGGGTGTTTGTCAATTGGGTGTAATTGTGTGAAACGGGCTCATGTGTCGCAAGGGCCTGTGAACGTGCTGTAGGCCCTAAAGTTAAATATCAGGGTTTTCCATTTCCACACAACTGCTCCTCCCCCTCACCTTGAATCTCTTGTCCTGCAAGATCTTCTTGATGGCAATCAGCTCTCCGGAGTCCACCAGCCTTGCCTGGTACACCACACCGAAAGATCCATTGTCGATGATTTTATCATCTGTGCAGGACACCACCTTGGGGACGTTGGGTCCATGACACAGAGTGGCCATCTCTGTTGTGACCTTATTGCCATGTCCTCTGGGGCAGAAGCAGCAGCATTTACACACCCAGAGGGTACACAACAGGTCATTTATCCCAACCCAGCCTTGCTGTCCAAGTTAGTCTCTACCCCTCCCTCTAACTCCCTTCCAAGGGTCACCTAAATGTCAGAATTGATCCTCTGGTGGTTTGTTCCAGCCTCTCAGTAGAAATATTGCCACCCCAGGTCCCTCTTTGATCACTCTCCTCAGACTGAGGCCAGTTCCGCAGACGTTCACTTTGTCTACGACCCTCCCTCCATGGGAGGATCGGGTCATCCTTGACCTTCAGCACGTCCCGGGGAGATGAACCACTCTGAACCCGACCACGGGTTTAGCAGAAGCCGTCCACATTCCCAGAAGCTCAGCAACACCGTGATCTTCCATGATGCAAGCGAGACCTCATCGCATGAGGGAGCAGGTGGGGCGGAGGTAGACCCATGCTTCATCGCTCAACTCTGCTGGGTCCACCGCAGCAGAAACACTTTCTAGCACCTTGATCCAGGTCCACTGGGAGAAAGAATCCTATCCCGGTTGGGGGGGTGTTGGGGTGTATGCAAGGGTGGAAGGGATCTTGTAACCACGGGGAGGAGGAGCGGTCCTGTCTCTCAGTGGACAGATCCCATTCCAGGTGGAGGGGGAGCTATGTCCCATTTCTGTTGAAAGGTCTGCCTTCCATCCCCCTCGCAACTTCTCTTCTCTCTCAGACACCTCACACTCTCCCCTGCCCCGATTCCTCTACCACACTCTCATCCCCCACCCAACACCACCTCCATGGTTTCCCCAGTCCTTTCCGTCCCCTCGCACCCCATCCCCCCAGCTCAACCCTATGTCCCCTATCTCTGATCCAATCTCCCTTGACATTAGCCTGTGGTGCTACCCATTCCTTTGTTCTCCCCTCCACTCCTACAGACCCCATCCCTGTATCCCCTCACATGCCATTGTTCTCCCCTCCCCACTCCCCTCCAGCTGCCTCATAAAGTGCCCTGCACTCAGGGTGGGGAGAGGGGAAATTAAATGCAGCCTCCATTCTCTCTGCCCACACTGGGTGAAGGATGGTGCCAGAGGAGGTTCTGTCCCAGTCGGGGAGCCTGTAACAGGCTCTTTATCTCACCCATGGGCGCAGGGTGCTTCCAAACACAACCCTGTTGATCAGAGTGTCCCTGGGATGAGGCAGCGTCCTACTCCGACACGTGGGCCAGAATCCCTTTCCAGGAGAGGCATCTTTCTCTTGCTGCTGTGCCATGGCACAACTCAGCTATGGCTGCCCCATGCAGTGACATCATCACCCCCTCTGTGTCATCATCTCCCCCCTCTGTGACACCTCCCCTCTCTGTAACACCACTAGTGTAATGGGCAGGGACATCCAACCATTTAAATCCTCCTCAATTTCCCCAAGCAAGAGGAGAATAATTCAGCTGGTCTAAATTACTCGTTGTTATCTATTCTAACTCCTAGATATTTGATCCCATTTTGCTGCCACATTTGTTGACTATTTTCTTGACATTGGCTCTAATCCCCCTTCCTAAGTGACATGATTTTGCACATATCCCAAAAGAACTTATACCCAGAGATCTCCCCATAGTCCTCCAGGGTGGAGCACAACTTGGGCAATGAGTGTGTCGGGTCTGTCAGATATATCAGAACAACTTCTGCAAATAAATTGATTTCATGCTCTTCCTGGCCTGTTCTGAAACCTTTAATGCCTGAATCCTGGCAAATGGCCTCGGCTAATCGCTCCATGGCCAGTACAAACTCACTCACTGGGGGTGTGGGGGGTGGGGAGTCAGACCTTCATCGGCATGCCTGTTGGCTACCTCTGTCCCTCTCATCTCGACATCAGTGGCTCAGGTTGGGGAAGTCTGTGCTGGCTCCTGCAGTGCACAGCAGCGCTGCTGGACCACCTTTATCTCCTTATTTTCCTGGGCCCTCTCCAAATCTTTCCTTTCTATGACCTCACATTTCTTTCTCAGGAGAAACACTGGCAGCCAAAAGGCACCCTCTGATTCCCCTTAGATTTTGGGAACCCCGACTTCTTGAAGTGGGACAACATGTGGTGACATATTTTCTCAAAATGTGGATCCAGGAGCTTGGACCAGTCTACCAGTTTGCCGTGGTCTGCCAGCATGCTTGCCAAGCTCACCAATCCTGCACTCTCGTCAGTCCACCCGCAGATCTTGTTCTCCCTGCCTGCACTATAGTTCCTGTCCTGATTCCAAAGCATCTCCACTGCAGCTGTGTTCAGTCAGAACTCGAAGGACCCTGCTCACTGCACCAATTATTATATGTGTGAAACTGATTCGAGGGGTCCCAAGGGTGGCGAATTTGAACACAGTTGTCTTTTATTGACACATGTAGTGAAGTCGCACGAGGAGTAAAAGACACACACAGACACAAACTCGCCGGATTAATCAATACACTTGCAACCATTCATGGATAGAAGACTTGACAATCAACTTGTCACATACGATGCCTTGAACAGGTCATTCATTCACTCATTGATATTGGATGCCTGTGGGTGGTAGGGGATATGCAGGTGGCCCAAATACTTGGCATCACCACCCATTGCTGGTCGGACGTTACCCGATAGGGTATTCCTTATATGGAGCACACTTAAAATGTGCTTTATAGGCCCGCTGGCAGGACATCCGAGTATGTGCTGACCATCGTGAGAACATATCACTTTTTATTTTGGCAGGGGAGAGGCCTGATATGGTCAATTTATCAGACTTGTCCAGCTCCCGAACTCCAGCGAATGTGGCCCTTGGTTTTAATTGCTGACAAATAGGGCATTTGGCCATCACAGTTCTTGCAACATCATGAGACCCCCAGATCCTCTGTCCATCATAGTGCCCCCATATGCCCACATTTATGATGCACCAATGCTGCCAAGGCTCCGGGGTCACTCTGCTTGGGGAAAATAGTGGCAGAGCATATTTGAGCAGCTCAGTCCACCGTGGCATTGCGTCAGCTTCAGCGGTTTTCCTGGAGGTGTGTCCATCCACGTGGTGGACCCTGACTATTCTTTTGTTGTTCCACCTCTCAGAGGATCTGCCAGTGCTGTTGTCCTCAGAGCAGGCAGCCATGGATCTGCCTCCCTGTCTCCTGCCGCCGACCCATCCACACTGACGTTCTGTTTGGCACAGCCCAGAAATCCTGTGGCACTGATCGGAAAATAGGCTCCTGGGCCCGCCTGGTTGTCCCTTTTCGTATCAGTGCCACAGCTGCCAGCTTGGACATTTGGCTCTCCCCTCCACCACACCCTCTTCTGTCAGTACTTTATCTGTGGTGGGCTGGAGCGCTCCCACCTTACACCGCTGTTTTCTGCACCTCCACCAGCCCGAGCCGTCAGTAAACCAAGCTTTTTCCTGCTGTCCAGCATCAAGGGTGATGAACGGTTTGCCCCAGGCCATGGTGCCAAGCTCTTCTCGGGGGTCATTCAGGTGGGAGGCTGTCACTTTCGGGCAGGACATGATCTGTTCTTGCAAGTGGCTCAGCCCTTCGGGCCCGGCCTCTGTGTGGTCTGCCATGTACCACTTCTTCGGTCCGCTGTGAGTGGCATCCGCAGATTTAACCCATCACATGTTGGGGAGGTGTGGCTGGAGTGTGACTGTCTCTGCTGTCATCTGGTTCTCTGTGGTGAGCAGGCGAGCATCTGACACTCAGATGGGGAGTCGCGTGAGGCAGCTTCCAGGAGGGAATTGAACCAGAAGCTGTGTGGGACTCGGCAACCTTGCCTCTTTCGCTCGAGGCTCCACTAGGCCATTTTCTTCATGGCAGAGACAAGTAATTCAAAGGGTGTTCCAGTTTTGAGGGTTTGGGGGATGCTTGTGTTCAGTGGCAGTGGTATTCAACAGTGTGTTTTGCCATTTAAGATGCCATTTGTTGTTCAGGTCATCAATGAAGCGGAGATTTTTTTTTCTGGGCAACATTGTACAGTAGATGGAGGGGCAGGGTGAGATGGGGAATATGTTGGCACCAGTAACCCAAAAGACCCACAAAACTTTGTGCCTCAACTTGTTGGTGGGCACCGCAATGAGGATTTTGCTTTGAGCAACCATTGATATTTCTCTGCTGCCTGGATGCTCAGGAAAAGGACTGTTGGACTAGGACCCTGGACCTTTTCCAGGTGGTGCCTCCCTAGTGCCAGTGTCTGGGGTGTTGCTGCTGGTGTCCAAGACATCCTAAAGTGGGCCAGAGGGTGTGGTACATGGAGATACCAATGACATAGGGAGGAAGAGGGACGAGTTCCTGAAAAGTGGGTCCAGGGCGATGGTGAGAGCTGAAAAGAAATAGCACGAAGGGAGTCATGTTGGGATGACTGTCTGGGCCATGCGACAGTGAGAGCAGGAACAGAATGAGGTGGAGGATGAAGGCGTGGCCTGAAGGTGCGGGTTAAGAGCTCCTTGAGGGCATCCTATTTGCCTAGCTCGGGAGGCTGATGTCGGAAGTCGATGAGCCTTGTTTCATGAGATACATTCTCCAATCCAGGAAAGCTCCTCTGTACCCGTTCAAATTTAACCTGAGGAAACTGTGTTCATGGTGGAAATCTCTGCAAACACACAACCGGTGTCCTGATGAGCAAGAACATCATGGAGGAGTAATGGATGTCATCAGCGGTGATCTCTTGGAGGTGGAACTGTTCCTTGGCCTGTTTGAACCCCACGTGTGGCTGCGACATCCAGAACGTTGACAGCTTCAACCAAACCATCTGAAGAGCCACCTGGACCGTGATCTTCATGTCCAACTGAAGGGCTGGGTCCTGCTGAGGTCACCACTGTAGCAGGCGTGCTCCCGCGAAGTCTGGAAAGAATGACATGCACCCAAGTAGTGGAAGTGGAAGATAAGTTGCTTGAACATGCAGCTCCAGCCTTGGGTCGGAAGGCGATCCTCCTGTTGCTCATTGTTTCCCACCATGTGGGTCATCCCCTGGGATGAAGGGCATTGGCCCCAACGAGGTCTGCGCTGTCAGCGTGTTTGTCGGCTCTCTAGTGTAGTGGCTCATGTCTCGGTTAACAGGCCACTCCAACTCGATATGTCAGAAGAATATGGAGCCCATATTTACCAAGGGTGGGTGTGCATATTTACATGAAACCCTGACACTCCCTTTCACCTGAAGGCCTCTGTTTATTCAATGAAACTTTAAAGTAACAGACACTTCTGTTGAGGCGAGAAGGGGAGGGGTTAGGATATTGGGAATGGGGGTGGGGGGTGGTTTGTTTATTCTTTCTTTTATAGATGCCACACATTAGATGAGCATTATTATTAATTGTGTGAATTTGTTGTGGTTTTAAGTTTATAAATATATTTTAAAATGATCGGCAGGACCACGAGTGGCAGATAGGATCATGGGGACTCTCTCCCCCCAACCCACCCACCCCAAATATCAACCGGGTTCATTGTCGTTGTCAACGTCGTCGAGGATCCATTCCACCTGCCCACAGCATTTAGCAGCTCTTCTCGTCGGGAAAGAGGTCGAGGAACATCGGAGCCAGTAGCACCAGGCCCAGAAACAGATTCTTCCTGCGAGCAGTGAGAATGGAGAATGATGGATGACCGGCTCAGACAAAGACTCTATGACCCTGCTATTGATTCAACAGAATTTATTTCTTTTTTGGGAGGGACTGCAAGTGTATCATTTGTCTCTCTGTGCATAGGTCCGGTTGTGTGTTTGCAGAGGTTTCCACCATGAACACAGTTTCCTCGGGTTAAATTTGAACGGGTACAGAGGAGCTTTCCTGGATTGGAGAATGTATCTCATGAAACAAAGTTGACTGAGTTCGGGCTTTTCTCTTTTTCACCCCAAAATTAACTTTATTCTAAAATTATTGACCAAGAGGACAACTGTTCCATGTCTTTTCTCATCCTCGTGTTGCATGCCTATATTCCCTTCACTGCACACGTTCTCTGTTTAACATCATTCCACCACTTTGCCACCTTGTGGTTACTCCCTGCACTCTGTGGTTGAAGGGGTTCCCCTTAGTCTCCGCCCATCAAGACCCAGAGGATTAGCGTCCTTCCCCACAGCGCCCTCGTGTTGGCTGCGCCAAGCCTCAGTGCATCTCTCAGCAACGTGGAATAGGCCGGTGGGCAGCGTTCCCTCACCCACATGTCCATGTGCTAAAAGACCAGCAGGTTAACGTCGAACAGTTATGCCCTTCGGACCTCGATGTTGTGCTGACCTATCAATTCCAAGCAAAATAAAAACTAGACCCTTCCTCCTTCATAACCCTCCATTCTTGCAATGGAGGGAGTGCAGAGGAAATTCACCAGTCTGATACCTGGAATGGCAGGAATGACTTATGAGGAAAGATTGCACAAATTGGGATTGTACTCGCTGGAGTTTAGAAGATTGAGAGGGGATCTCATAGAGACATATAAAATTCTGGCAGGACTGGACAGAATGGATGCAGATGGGATGTTTCCAATGGTGGGAAAATCCAGAACCCGGGGCCATGGTTTGAGGACAAGAGGCAAACCATTTAGGACCGAGATGAGGAGGAATTTCTTTACCCAGAGGGTGGTGAATCTGTGGAATTCATTGCCACAGAGGGCAGTAGAGGCAGGTTCATTAAATATATTTAAGAGGGAATTAGATCTATTTCTTCAGTATAAGGGTATTAAAGGTTACAGAGAGAAGGCAGGGAGGGTACTGAACTTTAAAATCAGCCATGATCTCGTTGAATGGCAGAGCAGGCTCGAAGGGTCGAATGACCTACTCCTGCTCCTATCTTCTATGTTTCCTTCATTCATGTGTCCAAGAAGCCCTTAAATGCCGCTAATATTTCAGCCTGCACCACCACTCCTGGCAAGGCAGTCCTGGCACCCACAACTCTGTGTAAAAACAAGTACCCCTGATATTGCCCCTAAACATTCCTCCCTTTGCTTTGGGCTTCTAGTGTTTGCTTCTCTTATCTGGGTTTCAGGCAGACCAAAGGGCATCTTTCACTGAGATTCTGGTCTTCCAGCAGTTCTGGATGTCTGTCTCTGGATGCTCTGCTCAGGGGACCACCCCACAGTATCTCATCAAGTCCTAGTCTCTGTGTCAGCAGGAATTCCATGCTGACCACTGCCTGATGGCCCTGTGGTCAATAGTGTTTGTCTATGCAACCATTCCCATGAAGGTGATGGGGCAAAGTCCTGCTGACTAGGACATTGTGTGGCATCAGGGCCAGACCAATCTTTCGCAACACCTGAGCCAGGTAGAACCTCAGCAAATAGTGGCTTTTCATGCCCTTGCACGTTGTTTCCAAGCACAGCCACACACAATAGCCATGCTGGTTAGGGTTATGCCCCCATTGATTGACGACGTACATGGTCCTCCAGACTCTATCCATTTTGGACCCCCACATGAATAGGAAATGTGTTTTGGGAATTGACAGGGTGGAGGTGTGGGGATGGGCCACACCTGCCTCACGTGCAGCAGTACCAAGAGCTCCTTGCACCTGATGACCAGGTTCTACCGGATTGAGAGAGTTGGGCATCTCTGTGGTTCTCCCTGTCTCCTGGAACTGGGGGTCTCCTTACTGCTCCCCATCTCCTTGAGTTGGTACTTTGTTCTCCACCATCACCACAAGACAACCAAGACCCCTGGATGGAGGGCAGACGCGCAGAGAGATCAGTGAGAATACGGGTAGTTTCAACAGGGTGGGGTCCATCCTGATGCCTGATAACAGGAGGAAACCAACGGGGAAGGAGGATGCAGGGCATTCGATAGCAGGTGGGGCAGGGTGTAGACATGGCAGCTGACTGGAATTGTCAGGGGGATACTGAGACCTGGGAGAGGAGGGGAAGGAGGGTGCAGTTGTGTTCTAACGAGAGAGTGCTGAGGGAGAGGCAACATGGGTGGAACCTCAAGGCAGGGGACCACTCAATTTTTTGCAGGGATGGGCTCTGTAAATAGAATCACAGATATCCAGCAAAGAGCATCTTTGTTCCCCTGCCATCAGGAAAGAGATATAGAATAGAGGAATAAAAGCAGAGAAGCCAGGGAGGGAAATAGCTTCTTCCCACAGGCCATGAGATTGACAAGGCAACATGAGCTGGATGGGAGCTAAGAATGAAAAGGTGGAGAGGAATATGGACTGATTACAACAGCACACCCAGCAGGAGAGTGGGGCTGAAGGGCCTGTTTCTGTGTTGTCTATCTGGACCAGCCTTTTGAGTTCAGCTTTAAAAGACCAAACCATTTTTAAATTTAATATCAACGGTATAGAATGAATCAAGAGACAAGATGTATGTCCAGCGGCAAGCGTCGAAGGCACTTCCTGAAACGGAGGCTCTGAAACCACAGGGAGGTTCTAGCCGGAATGAGGCCTGGCTTCCTCTGGAAGGAGGAGAGGAGGCAGGGATAATGTGGGGGAAGGGGTGGGGAGGGGAGGGGGTAGTGTTAGGTCTGCTTTGTTCATGAATGAGTGAGACAAACACCAGGCTGAGTCGAAATCAGGGTTCTTTGTTCTTTATTACCGGATTGTAACACTTGCGACTAAACATGTTAGTCGGAGAATGCATTCTGCTGTTATCAGCAAAATGGTGATTTTTTATACCCTTGGATACATGCTTAGAACATCATCATATCATTACTTGTCCAATGACTAAAACTGTTGCTATCCTTTCCCTGCTAGCTTCCTGCCTCTCAATCCATCAATGTCTCTCTTATCTTGTAAGTACAAGGATGCATTTACATCTTGTTACAGCCCTGTACAGGGCAGGGTAACTCCTTACACATTCCCATCTCATGATGTTTTACCTTACAATCCCTCCTTTGTCCTCTTTAGAGGACAATCTCGCCCTGACTATGCTACCACCGCGTTACATTAGTTCGCCTATTATTGCCAAGCTCTATACGGGTTCTGTTCACAGGGTAGTTCGGCTGGTGGGCGAGGGCTCCCCCAACCCTCCTTTGCGTACACCCCCCATCCGTCACCCCAATCCCATTGCCCGTTTACAAGTTTCATCCCATTTTCCCCCAAGCAAAAAACTAGCTAACCCCCCGTACATTAGTAAATTCCCAAGTTAACATATGGTCTACAATCTAATTCATAATACTTGTTCTACAATCTGATTAATAATGTTTGTGTTACAATCAATGTTATAATATTTGGGTTACAAGCAAGGTTAAAATTATATGTGTAACAATCTAATTCACAATCCCTCCTTCCCATCACATTCCCCTTCAGACTCCAGATCGATCTCAGCAACTTTCTCCGCCTCCTGTAATGTGAGATAGTCTTGCTCCACAGCCTGCACAGCTTGATATTTCGGAGGCAGTTCATCACGGTCAGCAAAGGCTGTCTCTATGGTCCTCGTGACCAGCGTTCGAATGCATGGAATACAACAACAGCCACAAGTGATAAAAATTGATACAGAAATGAACAAACCCAGCAAAAGTTGTCCTAACAATGTGCTCCATCTCCCAAACACTCCCTGTAACCAGGATAAAACAGGATTGGAGACTCCAGACTGGGCTTTTAATTCTTTCGCCAATGCCCTAAGTTTCGTTAACCCCTTAGTGAGTGATCCATCTGGCCCTGTGTTATTAGAGATAGAAGTGCAGCATAGATCTCCAAACATAGCACACACTCCACCTTTCTCTGCCAGGACCATATCAATCGCTATCCTATTCTGAAGTGTCATAAGGGAAGTTTCTGACAGTTGTTGATGTATTGCCTCAACAACGTCCCTGGTCAAATTTACAAGGCGCTGGACATTATAGTGAATAAGGTTGATTCTATTAACATTTTTATTTACAGTGATGGGAAAAAATTGCACTAAAAAAAGGAAAACTTTCAAACCCAGCTGGAATCTCATCGGCTAATTTAAATTCGTCCGGAATATTCCGGGCTTGGCCAATGGCATCAATCCATACCCCATCAGGGTTCCTTCCTCCCGGCCCCAAGAGTCCAACACTCCTCCTTTTTCTCCACAGCCAACTCTCTGTGTGGCGCAATTCTAGGGAATCCTCGTCTCCCTCCTGCCTTTTGACAATCAGCACTGGCGCATTAAGGGTTACTAGAGCACACCGACCATCCCAGTTAGCGGGGAGCCAGTTGTACAGCACTCTTCCTCCACAAAACTCATCTGTGTCGTCATTCAATCTGCTACAAGTCTCCTTAGTTTCAGATTCATTTTTTTTGTTATGGGACCTCAAAATCATCCCCTGTATATGTTCATGATAACCAGTAACCTGTTTGGCTGCCCTGTCAGGCACCCATGTGGCGTTTTCCCTGCTAATAGTAGGTCGTCTACATACTGAATCAGTGTAACATCTTCCGGGAGCTTTAATTTCATTAGGATTTCGCTAAGGGCCTGATTGAACAGTCCTGGACTGTCCTTATAACCCTGAGGTAATCTAGTGTATGTGTACCGATGTGCTTGGTAAGTGAAAGTGAACCAGTCTTGGCATTCCTCAGCTAATTTCAAGCAGAAGAATGCGTTTGCCAGATCAATGACAGTATAGTATTCGTGCTCCGGACTCAGAGCCCTAAGTGCTACATATGGGTCTGGGACTGGTCTCCCGATAGACTTGGTAGCCAAGTTAATCTCCCGGAGGTCGTGTACCATCCTCCAGTCTTTTCTACCCTGTTTGGGAACAGGCATGATGGGCGTGTTCCACATACTGTCAGGTGCCGCCCTTAAAACCCCTGACTCCATTAACCCTTCTATCGTTCCTTTAATACCCTCCTCCTGACTGGGCGACAAGCGGTATTGTTTTCTCCATATTGGTTTCTGCCCGGGGTTGGCCAATTCTAGAAATACCTCTCCTTTTATTACTCCCACATCATAGGGCCCCGTTGTCCATATATGTGGACTCAGATTAGAAAGATATTTGTCTGAGTCTCTGTGATCAATATTTTCTCCTTCTATGGTTCGGTCTCTTTCTACTTTCTCATTCACTACCTGGTCCCATGCTTCAATATTCAGTCTGACAAATTTTCCTCCCTCCGAGGTGGAATATCCCGGGATTTCTGTCTGCCTGTATTCACACCCTATCGCTTCCTTTACCATCGGACCCAGCTGTCGAGCGTGATGATCTTTGTCAATACCCAAGGTCACATGAGGCACACTTTCTACTCCTAAGCAGAACCACTCCATTTGTTCTTCTGTCATGACAACCATAGCAGCTATTCCCTCCTAACCTACAAAGATAAATGGACAATGTATCGTTTCTGTCTTCCCTTCTTTTAGAGAGTCCCACCTCTCCTCATATTCCTGGTCCGGGTGGATGGTGTAGTTTAATGTAACATGCATAGGATCTAGTGGATAATGGTAATCCCCATACCGAGGAATACTGGCCCTCCACTCAAAAAACTGTTTAATCAGCCCTGGGCCTGGTTCACATCATACAGTAGCCGACTCCAGAAAATACTAACCTCCACAGAGTCTTCTGAAGCGTTAGATGGGGTCATTACTATAAACTGTCCTCCCCTTCTTATTGTATCCCCTGGGTATGTTAACCGAAGGCCCTTCTCAGAACATTGTATGGTTATTCCTAGTTTGGTAAGAATGTCCCTTGCTAATAAATTAATGGGGCAACTTGGCACAACCAGGACAGGCGTTTTAACCCTTTGTCGTCCAAATGTCATGTCGATGTTATCTGTATAGGGCTGTGTTTCCCTTATCCCGGAGAATCCTATTGTAGATAATGTTTTGCCCGAAAATGTGCTCCCTGGGGGTTTTTTAATCACTGTCGTAACTGCTGCCCCTGTGTCAACCATAAATTCAATTTTTTCTCCATTTACCGTCCCCCAAATTTTTGGTGGCTCCCAGGGAGGCGTGATTTTTGATTCTCCAGGGCACCTTCAATAATCAAATTCAGCACCTTCCTCAATATAGTCATTACACTGAGGTGCCTGGACTTGTTGATCACTCTGCCACCCCCCGATTCTCTGTGGCCCATCAATGTGTCCACCCCTACCCCTTGCTTGTCCTCTTAAGTTTCCTCCTCTTCCCCGATAGCCTCTAATAGAGGGTAATCTTTTTCCCCTTGCTCTCCCAGCCTCCGGACAGTTCCGCTGGTAGTGTCCAGGATTTTGGCAGTACCAGCATACTGCATGTTCCCCTCTATACATTGTACCTAGCTGTCTTTCCCAACCATTTCTTACTTGGGGTCCCGGATTTATCACTGGCCCCATGACCTGTGGGACTATCTGTTGGGCCGCTAATTTAACCCCTATATGTTCTATAGCTCTCACCAATTTATCGGTTGTTTTGTCCACCTCCTTCTGGGACGCACTTTCTGACTTAGCATGCTCTGATTGACGATGTCGTTTGATTGCATGTGTCAGGTGTCTTTTCCACAAATCCTCTGACATTGTCTCTACTCCCACAATGTCCCTTAATTTTGCTTGAACCGTAGCAGGTAGTCCGTTTATTATCCCATTACGAAAGTGAGCCCTTCCTAAGGGGCTGTGGTCGGGTCTTTCTCCAGTCCCTGTTTCCCATAAGTCCCATGCTCGAGTGAAATACTCGTGTGCAGTCTCTCCTTCCTTTAGTTGAAGGGTTACCAAGGCATCCAAACTATAGGGTGTTGGAAATGTTTCCCTAAGTGCTTCCCAAAATTTATTCCGAAGTGGGTTAAATTCTATTTCATCCCCCAATTTACTGCTTCTTACAATTTTCTCTATTTGCTTCAGGGCCCCTTCTGCCTTTAATTTTATCATGATAGTTCTGACATCTGCGAGTGCTAATTGTTCTTGGCAGGTTTCTCGCTCAAAACAAGAAATCCATGGACTAGCCCCATTACTCAACGGAGGTAGTTTTTTCATTAAACTCTCTAAGTCCATTCGTGACCAGGGTACATATTTTTGAGTTCCCCGTCCCGTGATCAGTAATGGGCATTGATATCTCAATTTTGGGGATTTCTGCTCCTTCTTTACTCTTGGCATGCATTTATTTATCCCACCTTGTTCTGACTCTTCTTCGTCACTGTCACTGTCCCTATCAGCTTCCAATGTCTCAGGGTCAAAGGTATATTGGTCACGTTCATCTCTAAGATAATCTTTTCGGCCATAGTTTAGTTGTTTCACATCTTTCTCTTTTGTCCTAACTATGTCCAGGTAGGCATGTCTATTTTTCTCCCTCCCGAGTCTTTTCCTTCTACTTTCCTCCCATGGTGGATCGTATCTCGTTTCCTCTTCTGTACTACACTTTTCGTCCTTTACTCCTATTACCATTCCTTCAGCTTTAATTTCTCCTGACAGTGTTGTAGTTATCTTTTCCACTTCCTTAAATACACCTACCATTAATTCTTTTTGATCCTCACTGATCTGCCCCAGCACATTAATATCTCTGTTTAAGTTTTTAATGTTATCCTGAACCTTTTTCATGTTCCATTTCTGTATCTCTAACTCCTTTTCTATTTTCTTGGACTCCAGAGGGGTCTCTACATCTATTACTCCCCCTTCTATTTTTATTAAAGGGGCCTGTACCTCGTCTGATGTGTCCCTATTCCCGAGGTTCTTGTCACACCCCAGTGTCTCAATATCTGGATATAAGGGACGTGACTCCAGGATCCCATCTGGGGTGCCAGGGGCACCTTTTGACGCCACATATGTATAGGGCGGGGGTCTACAAGCTATTTCTACAGGGGCAGTAACAGGTGGGTTACCAGGGAGACCAAATTCTTCAAATAGAGCTAGGACATCGCGGTACTGAATCTCCTTGTCTCTCACCCTCTTTTTTGCTGACTCGCGATTAAAGATTTTGTTTTCTGTGTCCCGTTTTGATTCTTCCAGCTTGTCTAAGACTCTACGTTTTAAAATTTTGTTTCCCTCACCTGTCAGGAACATCTCAGTGCCCCCGGGTAACCAACCCCTCTTCCTCCAGCGGTCTACATATTTTCGGAGCATTTTTTGTTTTTCCAATGCCGCATTACTGGTATTTCGCTCCTCTAATTCCTGATTAATTTCCTTAATAACTTGGTCAAAAGTCTTAGCAGGCAACTGTACAGCCATAGCTGCGGGACGGCTTTCTAATGCCTGTTTTAATTTAGGTTCTTGTCCGTTTAGGGGATCTATGTCAACGAAAATTGCTTTTAAAAATGTCTCCTTGCAAGCTGGATGACTAATATCTTTTAAAGGAACAGTCTCTAAGTCTTGTCCTCCAATTGACTTCAGACTGTCCTGTATACTCTGATTGCTCGTTTTCCACTCTCTGTTTTCCCAAAGGGGTCTGAAAGTTAAATTACAACTAGAAAACCAAATATTTGGGCTATACTTTTGTCCTGTTTCCCTGTACCAATCTATGAATTTACGTAACTTTATCTCCTTGGTGATGTTGGGAATACCCTCATTTAACTTATCAAAAGTATTTCGAATAAACCGGGTGTCTCTTAGGAGTTTATCAACTTTTTCATTAATATCTCCTACCTGATCCAGACACAGCTGTCGCAGCCTTCTGTCGTCGTTCTTGTTCACCAGGCAGGCGTCCCTGAGAACTTTTTTTGTTGTCTCAAGGTCTCTAGTGTCTGCAGTGGTATTCCACCACGGCGAATTGGGGAAATAAATTCTTAACTTCTCAAGTGTACAGACATTATCATACCTACCGGACATTTATAAGTCAGTCTCTCAGATACAATTGAGGCCAATAAGCCTGAACCTTTGTTTTCTTTCAAAGCCCAACCTTCACGTGGGAGATTTCTCCTCTTAATAACCAGTTTAGGGCAGAAAACTCAGGTCCTCAATTGTTTATAGACCACCTTCTCACTCTATTGGACTTTGCAACGACACAATAAAGACTTTTAAACTCTAGTAGTTTCTTGCGAAGCACTTAATAAATGTCATTCAAACACCTTAAGGACTTTTATCTTGTCTGTAATCACTTACGTGTTACAATCCTGGCATGCGACCTTCAATTGTGGTCGTCTAATTTGTCCGATCTCCAGTTCTTACTGACAATCATAAAGATTTAAAAAAAAAAGAGAATTTTGTTAAAACAGGCTTCTCTGGACCTTTTTATCAGCCGGCTGAGATGATTGTCAGAAAAAACAGAAACCGTCGTCCAGTGTTCACTCACCCATCACGTCGGGGTCACCAAATTGTTAGGTCTGCTTTGTTCATGAATGAGTGAGACAAACACCAGGCTGAGTCGAAATCAGGGTTCTTTGTTCTTTATTACCGGATTGTAACACTTGCGACTAACCATGTTAGTCGGAGAATGCATTCTGCCGTTATCAGCAAAATGGTGATTTTTTATACCCTTGGATATGTGCTTAGAACATCATCATATCATTACTTGTCCAATGACTAAAACTGTTGCTATCCTTTCCCTGCTAGCTTCCTGCCTCTCAATCCATCAATGTCTCTCTTATCTTGTAAGTACAAGGATGCATTCACATCTTGTTACAGCCCTGCACATTCCCATCTCATGATGTTTTACCTAACAGGAGTACAAGGACACCTCCCCTTCTTGTTACAGCCCTGTACAGGGTAACTCCTTACACATTCCCATCTCATGATGTTTTACCTTACATGGTCTAGTTGCTGTATAGCATCAGACAGCAATGATGCAGAGTAGTGAGGATCACTGGGGTCTCCCTTTTTCTGTAGATGACATTTACTGGGAGTGTTGTTCAAATTGGGCTCAAGGAATAGTACAAAGACAATTTTGATCTAGTGAACAGCATCTTTAACCACGTCCATCATCAAGATCAGGACTAACAGGCTGGGGAATAGCATCTTCCCACAGGCTGTGAGATGGATGAAAAGTATCCTGTAAGTGTGATCATCCTCCCAAATATTTATATATGTAGCGTCTACTTCGATAGAGCTACTAAAGCAACACACACACACACACACACACAAACACACCAGGTTAGTCAACACAAAACTGCTTTATTCAGTCTTTACAGGCTTCTTCTATTTACACCGTGTCCCGGGCCACATGGGTCAAGGTGGGACATCATTAATGAGTTTGCTGCAGATCCACAGGACCACAGGTTTAAATTAAGCCCTGTGAGTGTCCTGCACCTTCCGGCAGGGGAAATCACAGATCAACGTGCGATTCCTCGGCACGCAGGACCACGTGCATGTGGTCAATTAAATGGATGAGTTCCCAGCTGTCTGCCTTATGATTTCATGTGCCCACCAAAGAACCTTGCCCTCTCGACCCACTACACAGCTGGTACACCGCCCCCCCCCCCAGAACCATCGCCAGAAAGTAAAACACCAGCTCCATGCACCTTAGGTGGACACCCTCATCGTCTGGGCTGGGGGCACTGAATGGGTGAAGCGGGATCCACATGGGCAGGCTTTTGTCTGTCCCAACTATACAGCTGCAAATGTCCCCCAATGTCCAAATATACTCAAACCCATCCTTCTTCACCACGCGGAAAACGCCCTCATACGGTCGTTGTAACAGCACTCCTGGGTCCTGTCTGTGCACAAAAACAAAATCAGTGTCCAGGAGTGGTGGGGTACATTCTGTTAAGGGGATCCAAGCCAATGGGTAGGAAAAGCTTTGCTGATCGCGATACCATGTCGAAGCTGTGGAAGGAAGTTCAGATCAGAGTTGGTTGTGAAATCAATGTCCCATGAAATTGTAAGGACCGTACCATAAACCATCTCTGCGGACAATGCAGATGTATCTTGCTTTGGAGCTGTGCGCACTCCCAAAACAATGCATGGCAACTCATCAATCTAATTGGGACCAGTGAGTTGGGCCTTAAAAGTGGACTTCAGTTGCTGGTGGGAACGTGGGTGAATTGTGTTCCATGGACTGATTTAATGTGGGAAAACCAAATCTAGCCATCCAGTTGACGATGAATGCTCTGGCCCTTGTCTCAGTGTCACTGGATGGCAACGGGACGGCCTCTGGCCAGCACGTGAAATGTTCTACAACTGTTAGAATGTATCTCATGTTTTCAGATTCTGGCAATGGTCCAAGCAGGTCTACATGCACGAGTTCCAACTGTCTGCATTCCGTCGGGAAATGTTGAAGAGGTGCCTTAGTGTGGCACTGAATTTTGGCAGTCTGGCAGGAGGTACATGTGCAAACCCATTGCACAACGCCTTTTCTCAGTCCATGCTATACATATTTATTTGACATGAGCTTGACAGATGTTCTGATAGATGGATGAGATAAGCTGTGTATCTGGTCAATAAGGTGTTTCCTCCAAGATGCAGGAAACATTGGTCTAATGTAGCCCAAAGACATGTCACAACGTAAGGTTGGCCACCCAGTTGTGCTGCCCTCTGCTGTATGTCCAGGTTAGTAATGGCCCTACTGTATGCCTGAACATCGGGGTCCATTTCCTGGACACTGGCTAATTCAGAAATATCAATGTCACCCTGAATATGATATATAGTCGGTCTGGACAGCATATTCGTGATGACATAGTTTTTACCAGATGTTATCCAAGTAGATCTAAGGGAACTCTAAATCTCTGCCCAAAGTGTCTATAACCCGCTGGCAAGTTTGAACACCAATCTTCAACTCAAGTGGCATCCTAAGACATTCAAAAAGCCCAGAAGGGGTAATAATCACCGTTTTAGGAATGTTTTCCTTGTGGATGGGATCTGATGGTATCTCATGACAAGATCAACCTTGGAGAAAGCACAGAAATTGTGCAGATGGAAGGCAAAATCTTCCATATGATGGACGTTAAGACAGTGGGTCTTATCCTGAGATATAGTCTGCTGGCCTTCATAAATCATAGCATAGACTAGAGTATAGCTGGAAAGTGATGCTGCAACTGTTTAAGGCATTGGTGAGGCCAGGTTTGGAGAATTGTTTTCAGTTCTGGTCTCCAAATATAGCAAGGAAATAGATAACGTGGAGAGGGTGCAGGAAAGATTTACAAAAATGTTACGTGGCTTACAACATCTAGATTACAGAGAAAGATTAAGGAGACAGCGACTTTATTCATTGGAATGTAGACGGTTGAAGGGGGTTATGATAGAGGTAGTCAAAATTATGAAAGGAATAGATAGATTAGACGAGAGTAGACTCTTTCCCCTGAGGGCAGGGGAGGTTGGAACAAGAGGGCATGAGTTCAAGGTAAGGGTGCAAAACTTTAGGAGGAATGTTAGAGGATGCTTCTTCACTCAGAGAGTGGTGGCAGAATGGAATGATCTTCCAAATGAGATAGTTGCAGCAGGGTCCTTTCTGTCATTTAAGAGAAGGTTGGATGTGTACATGGATATGAGGGTGTTGGAGGGATAAGGGCAGAGTGTTGGAGGGGAAAACTAGTGGAGTTGTTCATGTGAACTGGCACAGACTCGAAGGGCCAATATGACCTGTTTCTGTGCTGTAAACTGTCATATGGTTATATGTGCTGGGCTCCACGGGACAAGGTGGGACATCATTAAGATTTCGCTGCCAGCAGGTTTGAATTAAGCCCCGCGATTATCCCACGCTTTTCGGCAGGAGACTCCAAAATTCGAAAAGATGAATTAACTATTTCCATGAACCCTCCACTTTTACGTCTATTTTTCTAAATCCATTCCATAATCTAGACATCTTTACTTAACCCAACCCACATTTCTTCTCCCATTCAAATCACTCAGTAATACACCAAGGCAGTAAAATAAAAACTCAATGCTGGAAATACTCAGCGGGTCATCTACTGGAAAAATAATCGGATTTTTCTTTGTATAAAAAAAATAATTCCTAGCTACAGGAAGGGTATTAGTTAGATTGAAAGAGTGCAGAGAAGATTTACTAAGAAGCTGCCAGATCTTCAGGAGTTGAGCTACAGGGAAAGGTTGAACAGGTTGGGACTTTATTCCTTGGAGTGTCGAAAAATGTGTAAGAAATTGCTTAAAGTGGAATATGAATGAGAAAAAAGGCTGAGAAAGACTGCAGTGGACCCAATTGTGAAGGAAATATTTTGCCTGAGAAAAACTGTCATTGGCCCATTTCCTCTGGAGATATGAAACCGCGCACAGAACAAGTCAATGACGTACAATTAAAAGAGTGGTTTTCAAGCTTTTTCTTTCCAATCACATTCCACCTTAAGTAATCCCTTACTAACAGAGCACTTCTGGCACAGGGATTAAGTGGAATATGATCCGGGGTGTGGGGGTGTGGAGGAGGAGTTTGAAAATCACTGCTCGAGATGAAAATGTTTCTCCATTTCCGTTTTAAGCAGACATCCTTTTATTCTAAGGTTGTGCCCACTGGTCCTAAACTCTCCCACTACTGGCCAAATCCTCTCTATCCAGCCCTTTCACTATTCATCAGATTTCAATGAGGTCCTGCCTCATCATTCTAAACTCAGGCGAGTATAGGCCCAGAACCATCAAATGCTCCGCAAACATTATTCCGCTCATCCCCAGGATCATTCTTGTAAACCACCTCTGGCCCATCACATCCTCTATTAGAAATGGGGCCTAAAATTGCTCACAACACTTACGAGATCAGGACAACCAGAAGGTGGTCACGTGAGGGAATACAGCTGCAGGCCTGCCTAGAGTTTGTGGATTGGATGGTGTTCAAGGAGTCAGCTGAGGGGAGGTGGGGTGGGGGGTCGTGGAAAGATGGCATCAGAAAATGACGTGAGAAGACACCTCTCCCTGACTGAACTATTCAATACTCGAACTGTAGTGAATTTTTTGACTTTATCAATGTTTTGAACATTAATTTACTACTGTCGGATTCTGGAAATGAAGAAAGGAAAACAGCAGTGTTGGGCACTGACAGTTGCCCTAAAAATCAAAAAGACAAAGACTAAGGGGAGCGATAGGCTTTATTACATACAAGACTGCAGGCCCGCGTGCAAGCTAGGTAAGTGAAGGGATGGAAGAGGTGGCTCGACCTTTATGGCCTGGGTCACAGGGGAGGAGTCCAGGGAGGAGTCTCGGAGAGGATGTCATCAGGAGGGTGGGCCAGCCCATGCCTATACTGGTCAGTTCATACAATACCATTTCATTACCAGCAACTTAGAAAAAAACCTAGGTTTTCAACCTGTGAAAAGTGCAGAAGAAGCAAGGCCGACCTTCCAGAAGGAACCTCAGGAGCAGTTAGAGAGAGATCCAAATCCTCAACGTGGAACCCAAGAGAAGCTGGAAGAAATGTCTGCATCCTCTGCGCGTCCAGAGATGCAAGATATCACCAAGATCTTTGGCCTGGGGGTGGGCCAGGAGAGTGAGCGTGGAATCCGACCCAAGCCTGGCTTGACTAAGGAGAGCAGGGGGGTGGGTGCTCGAATGTGAGCGCGAGTTCACGGGAAGGCGACTGACTGTATGCAGAGGCCCATCTGAAGATGCTTCTCTGGTGCTACTGAGCTTCTCAGCATGGATGGATGTTCTCACATGCAGGAAATCTGCAGTAGGGCTGCCAGGTATGAGGTGGAGGAGGACAACTCAGAAATTCAAGAAGAAGAAGAGCAAGAATGACTATTTGCTGCAGTTGGATTCACTGAAGGAAGGCCTTAAGCTTTAAGAACATCTCCTTCTCCAATGAAAGCTGTTGTTTAACCACAGACACCTTCCCCAGTCTTCAAGGCCCCTGCAACTGGGATGGAAGTCAACTTCATGTCTATAGAACTGATCCAACCAAATGAAAAGATTATGTCTTCTATGACCTTAAATTTTGAAACTTTAAATGATCAATTTGCTGCTATAAAGGAAATAATGGCTGGTATGTGTGAAGAAATTACATTTATTCAAGTTGATATTAATAAGAGTTTAACAGCAGTGGACACTGGACAAGATCAATTTAAGAAGATAGAAGACATTTTTATTGACTGTAAGGACCGTGTGGGCCATTATGCAGAGAGAATGGATCATATTGAGGATTTGTTTACAGGCTTGGATGTCCAGAAGAGAGATTTGTTAAAAAACATTGATTCGTTAGAAAATCAAAGTTGTCGTAATAATATTAAGATAGTTGGTCTGCCGGAAGATATTGATGGTTCAGATCCTGTAAAATTATTTCTGGAAATGGATTCCAGAGATGTTGGGAGTCGAGTCTTTTTAGATAGGGCTCATAGGGTGTGAAGGAGAAAACCTTTTCTGGGTCAATTGTCAAGAGCAGTTCTTTTAAGATGTTTGCGATATCAGGATAGAGAAATGATTTTGCGGCTTGCGGTTCAGAAAGCTCGCCTTGATCAAAGCCCTACGATGGTTCAAGGCAATAGGGTTTTATTTTATGCTGATTTAAGTCAGGAGATTATTAAGTGACAGAAAGAGTTTAATGTGGTCAAAGCAGTGCTGTGGAAGAAAGGGTATAAGTTTACTTTTCGGTGTCCGACGATATTTAAGGTGAATTATGGGCCAGATCAGTCTCAATGTTTTGAGAGTCCTTATGGTGCATTATCTTTTGCAAATTCCTTCCCAGATTTGAAGGAATTGATGGGGAAAATGCCCGAGGTTAAAATTGGGAAGAAAACAGGGAAAAGAATTGGAATCAGAATTGGTGAGTGATGTTGAAGATGAAGCTCAAGCTCAATGTGGGTGTTATAACTAGGGTGACTGATGGGTTTTAATGTTCGGTTAGGGGGTGGTGATTAACTCTGCTACTTCTAAAGCCAACTGCCACTTGTGGCATTAACTGCAGCTGGACCACAGAGGGGGGTCCGACTTTTGTACTTGTAGATTTTTACATTGTTTACAGGGGTTTCTTATTGTTTGAAAGGGGGTGGGGGGGGTAGGTTAGGATTTTTAAAATATGTAATTGCTCTGTGAAGTGCCAATCTCAAGAGGAAATTAAGTTATGGCTCACTTAAATTTTGTGACCTTCAATGTTAAAGGACTTAATAATCCGATGAAAAGGAAGTGAATATTGGCATATATACGGTTGATGTTGCCTTTTTGCAAGAAACTCGTTTGTCTGAGAAAGAACATTTGAAATTGATGAGAGATTGGGTAGGACATGTTTTTGCATCTTCATTTAATTCGAAAGCTAGAGGTGAGTTGCAACTTTGGTTCAGAAGAAGATACCGTTTCAGTTGGAATCATTCTCTGCCACATTGGGTAGAGAGCTGTTGGTGAATTGTAAAATTTTTGCTGAAGCATGGACTTTGATGAATGTTTATCCACCCAATGAAAATGATGAAGACGTTATTTCTGAAACTTTTTTGAATCTGCGTCAAGCTAATGAAAATATTTTGGTTGGTTGGGATTTTAATTGTGTGTTGGATACATTTCCAAAAACTGTACAAAGAACCAAAATAGCTAAATGGATGTTAGACTCAATGAAAGATTTGAATTTGGTGGAAATGTGGAGGGAGTTAATTCTGACAGAAAAAGACTTTTCTTTTTATTCACCCAGACATGATCCTTTTTTGAGAATCGACTTTTGCTTAACATCAGCACAATTACAGGGTAGATTTATACATGCAGAGTATAAGAGTAGGATTTTGTCTGATCATTCCTCATTGTTAAGTAGAAGTACACAATCTTTTTTCCAAACATGAGCAAGTGGGGAGAGAGATGGGAGCGCGAGTCAGGCGGGCGAGGGGTGGGGGGAAAATGGCAGTGTGACTGAAAGGGAGTGGGGGTGGATACAGCAGCATAATTTGGGTGGGCTTAAATCTGGCTTTCCAAAATCCAGAAAAATCTGAAATACAGAACACAGTGACCCCCCCCCCCCACAAAGGGTTCTGGATAAAGGATTGTGCACCTGCACATGTTCTGGTTTGCATAATGTAGATACCCTTATCGGTGAAGATTTAATGGGATGTTATTGAAGCAACCAAAGTTTCTAAGTTATATCAAAGACCATATTCAGACTTATTTGCCAATTAATACATATTCAGTCCAAAGTAAATTTGTTTTGTGTGATCCTTCAAACGCTTATTGAAGAGGTGTGATAATCAATTATACTGCAAGAATTAAGACACAGTATTTGGCGGAGAGCCAACATTTGGAGAAGGATATAACAATGTTGGAAATGCAATTCCAATGAAATTCGACTGTGGATAAAAATAGTTTTTTGATTCAGTTCAAACTGTTACAATATAATGCAAACATATAAATATGAAAAATTAATACAATGATCCAAATAGCGTTATTATGAATAAGGAGAAAGAGCACATAAGGTTTTCGCTCGGCAATTAAAGACTGAACAGGCATCAAGGACAATAAATGCGATGAGATAATAAACCTCAGGAAATGAATGATGAATTTCACTCATTTTCCCAGAATTTATATTCTTTTGATGTAAGTCAGGATGAGGAACGTGTTGAGTCTTTTTTAGGTAGTTTGGAGTTATCGGTTTTGGACGATAAAGATAGGACAGAATTGGAAGTTCTTTTCAATGATTTTGAAATTGAAGAAGCGATATTGAATATCACCTGGAGAAGATGGGTTTACAGGAGGGTTTTATAAAGAATTTTATGAAGTCTTGTCTCCTGTTTTGATGGATGTTCTTAAACAATCTACAGAAGAGCAAAAGCATTTCCAGAATTCTTTTCTAGAGTTAGAATTAGTTATTGCAAAAAAGGAAGAGCCCCATTGAAAGTTGCCTCATATCGAACAATATCTTTATTAAATGTAGATTATAAGATAGTAGCTAATAGACTTGCAAAGTATTTATCACGTTTAATACATGTTGATCCAGCAGGTTTTATTAAGAATAGATTTTCTTCTGAAAATATTGTTCAACTGTGACTTTGATTAATGGATAAAGATATTGTTTGAATCAATCAATGACTAAGCAAGGTGGTCCTTTGTCACCATTGGTGATAGAACTGCTAGCCCAAGCAAAAAGGCAAAACGATAAAATTATTGGGATTAAAATAAATGAAGAGAATATAAGATTCATTTGTTTGCTGATGACGTAGTAATATATTTAACAAATCCTCAGTAATTGTTATGACATCTGCAAACCTGTTTGGTTCAATATGAAGAAATGTCTGGTTATCAGGTTAATCGGGATAAGAGGAACATATTACGAATTACAGAGGAAGATTATCCTGCTTGTAAACAGATTACACAGCTTAGATGGACGAAGAAAATTTAATATTTAGAGGTAATGGTTGATGCGGATTATCAACATTTGTGTAAGTTGAACTATGTTTCTCTATTGATAAAATTAAAGCTGATTTAATTAAATGGAAAAATCTTCCTTTGACATGAATGGCACATGTGAATTGTGTTGAAGTGAACATTTTTCCTTGTATTCAATATCTTTTTCAATCAATTCCATGTTCGCTTCCAAAGATATTTTTTAAAGAGTTATGCAGCCATCAGAATATTTTTATAGAAAGGTACTTTGGCTAGAGTATTGTTGCAAAAATTGACATGGAAATATGCATTAGGGACTACAATGGCCTCATTTTCAGAATTATTTGTTAAATTATTAATTAATTATCAGTTAAAATTTATGAATATGATGTTCAAAATTAATCAACCTCCTCGCCTGGATAAAGTGGAATTAGCACAGATTTCTCATTCTACTATACATCAATGTATATTTAGATGGGCTCCTCATCTTTTGCATTATTATAATTTCCCACTATTATGACATTTATGAGATGTTTGGTATAAAAGAAATCTGGCAACAGAAACTGGAGATAAGGTTTCATTTCAAATTCCATGTCAAGTTCATATTCTTCTCGATGAATAATTTTAGTATTTAAAGATTTGCCAAATGAAAGGTATTCAAGTGTTAGCAGATTGTTTTGAAATGGGACAACTCTTTCTTTTGATAGGCTTGGGGAAAAAAATTGTGGTACTGTTAAATTCTTTGCTTGCATATTTTCAAGTACGTGCTCCAGTACTGAAGTATTTTGGGTGGGAATTGAAGATACCTAAGTTAACTAAATTTAAAAAAGTAATTGTAAATGGGGAAAAAAGGGATTTATTTCAGAAATGTATTCTTTGTTGCAAGAGAAAATGGCCAAACTGGATTTAGATAAATAAAATATTAAATGGGAGAAAGATTTATCCTTAGAATTATCCCAAGAAGAATGGACTACTATGTGTGAAGATAGTGTGACTACATTTGGTGAACTATAATTTTCTACTTCTGTTGTATTAAACACCAGAATAGTTAAAAAGATATGGATTTACTCATTTGGATTTATGCTTCCTGAGATTTTACAGGAGCGCAGTTGAGTCTCCTGTCTGGCTAAGTCATTGGACGCTCCAGTAGCTGTAAAGCATCAGACAGGAATGATGCAGAGTTGTGAGGATCACTGGGGTCTCACTTTCTTCTGCAGATGACATTTACTGGGAGTGTTGTTCAAATAGGGCTCAAGGAATTGTAAAAAGACCATTTCCATCCAGTGCACAGCATCTTTCACCACATCCATCATCAAAATCAGGACTGCCAGGCTGGGGAATAGCTTCTTCCCACAGGCTGTGAGATGGATGAAAAGTATCCTGTAAATGGGATAGTTACCCTAAATATTTATATATGTAGTCAACACAAGACTGCTTTATTCAGACTTTGCAGGCTTCTTTTATTTACCGTGTGTCCCGGGCTCCATGGGAGAAGATGGGACATCATTATGAGTTTGCTACTGATCCACGGAACCACAGGTTTAAATTAAGCCCTGTGAGTGTCTCGCGCCTTCTGTCAGGAGAATCCACAGATATACGTGTCGTTCCTTGACACGCAGCACCACGTGCGTGTGGTCCATTAAATGGACAGCTGTCTGTCTTATGCTTTCACGCACCCACCAAAGAACCATCCCCACTCAGCCCGCTACACAGCTGCTACCCGCCCCCCCCCCACCAGAACTGTCACCAGAAACTAAAGCCCCAGCTGCATCGACCTTACTTGGACCCCCTCATCATCTGTGCTGGGGGCACTGAAAGGGTGAAGCGGGATCCACATGGGCAGGCTTGCATCTGTCCACACTAAACAGCTGTGAATGCCCCCCAATGTCCAAAGTATACACAACCCCATCCTTCTTCATCACGCGGAAAGGGCTCTCATACGGTCATTGTAATGGTGCTCCTGGGACCTGTCTGTGCACAAAAATATAATCAGTGTCCAGGAGTTTTGGGGGCACATTCTGTTTAGGGGAACCATGCCAGTGGGTAGGAAAAGATTTGCTGATCACAACACCATGTCAAAGCTGCTGAAGGACGTTCAGATCAGAGTTGGTGTGAAATGAATGTCCCATGAAACTGTAAGGACCGTACCATAAACCATCTCTGCGGACAATGCAGACATCTTCCTTTGGAGCCGTGCACACTCCCAATAGAACCCATGGCAATTCATCGATTATATTGTGTCCGGTGAGTAGGGCCTTCAGTTGCCGATGGAAACGTTCCACAAGGCCGTTGGACTGTGGGTGAATTGTGGTGCGTGGTCTGATGCAATGTGGGTCGGGAAACCAAATCTAGCCATCCAATTAATGATGAATGCTATGGCCCTTGTCTCAGTGTCACTAGATGGAAACGAGATGGCCTCTGGCCAGCGTGTGAAACGTTCTACGACTGTTAGAATGTATTTCAAGTTTTGAGATTTTGGCAATGGTCCGAGCAGATCCACATGCACATGTTCCAACCGCGTGTGTACCACCGGGAAAGGTTGAAGAAGTGCCTTAGTGTGCTGTTGAATTTTGGCAGTCTGGAATGAGGTACATGTGCAGACCAATTGTGCGACACCTCGTGTACTGGTTTTCTGCCAGGGGATTAGCAACAAGTTCTCTTCTACAAAATGCTTTAGCAGCATCCAATGCACCTACTATGTACCAGAATTTCATGTCCTCTGCCATTATGACACAAGACAAAACTAAGTTTCATCCTTGGTTGATGGGTCTGGAAAGGAGGCAAGTGAAGTCCTAACATCGATTGGGAAACACAGTCAGTGAGAGGTCAGCATGGCTTAGAGTTTAGACAACGTGTTCAGGACTGCTTTTTGCAGCAGTATGTGGAGATGCCCACGAGATGGGGGGCTGTGTTTGATCTGTGGTTAGGGAATGAAATGGGGCAGGTGGCGGAGGTGAGCTTTGGGAAGAACTTCAGATCCAGTGATCATGGGTTAATTAGATTTAGCTTAATTATGGAAAGGGATAGGTCATGTCTGAAGTCAAAGGTCTTCGAGTGGGGGAAGGCCAGATTTGAAGAAATGAGAAGAGATTTGCAGAGAGTTGTGTGGGCTGATCTTTTAGCTGGAAATGATGAAGAGGAAAATTGGAGGGTATTTAAAGGTGAGATTTTGAGAGCACAGGATCATTTTGTTCCAGATCGGCTGAAATGTAAGATTAGAAGTTCAAGGGAGCTGTGGATTTCTAGAAAAATTATGAATGATTCGGGATAAGAGGGAGGCCCATGCTCAATATAAGAAACAAAAGATTGATGAGATTTATGATCCTTACTTATATTGAAGAAAGAACCTCAAGAGGGAAATTAGAAAGGCAAAAAGAAGGTATGAAGTATCCATAGCTAATAAGGTGAAAGTGAGTCCTTCGGGTTTTTACAGATACGAGAACAGTACAAAGAGGGTTAAGGATAGAGTACGTCCACTGGAAAATGGGAACGGTGGACTATGTGTAAGTGAGAAGCTGTATGAGATGGGGGAGATATTGAACAATTTTTTTTCTTTTCTGTATTCACGAGCAAAAGGGACACTGGACTATGTGAGATAAATGAGGTGAATGGCTTAGTTATGGAAAGGATAGGGATTAGTAAAGAGAGGGATTTGGAGCTTCTCGGGTCAATAGAGTTGGATGTCTCCTGGTCCTGATGGGATTTTCCACAGGACATTAAGGGAGGTCAGGGAGCAAATAGCCGGGGCTCTGACAGTGATGTTTCAAACATCACTGGAGAAGGGTGTGGTGTCGCGGGATTGGAGGGTTGCAAATGTTGTTCCACTGTTTAAAAAAAGCAGAACGTGCAGGCCAAGTATTTATCGGCCAGTAAGTTTTACTTTGGTGGTGGCAAAAGTTATGGAGGGTATTCTCAGAGATAGTATGTACAAATATCTGGATAGGCAGGGAATGATCAGGGGCACCCAGAATGGGTTTATGAAGAGAAAATCATTTTAATGAATCTTGTTGAATGTTTTGAAGAGGTGACAAGGCAAGTGGCTGAAGGTAGGGCAGCTGACAATATCTATTTGAATTTTAGTAAGGCTTTTGATAAGGTTCCGCATGTAATGTTAGTTAGGAAGGTTCAGTGACTAGGGATTAATAGATAGTGAGATGGGTTCAGAGGTGGCTGTAAAACAGACAGCAGAGAGTCATGGTGGACAACTGTCTGTGAGGATAGAAGCCTGTGACGAACGGTGTGCCTCAGGAATTTGTGCTGGGTCCCCTGATGTTTATCATTTATTTTCATGATTTGGATGAGGGGGTGGTTAACTGGGTAATCAAATATGCAGACGATACAAAAATAGGGGGACTGGTGGAATGTGAGGAAGGTTTTCTTGGATTACAGGATTTGGTTTGTTTGGAAAAGTGGACTGAAAGATGGCAGATGGAATTTAATGTTGACAAGTATGAGGTGCTGCATTCCGGAAAAAATAATCTTAATAGGACCTATGCAGTTCAGGGATGGGCATCGAGGAAGGCAGAGGAACAGAGGGATCTTGAGTTATGGTACAGATTTCCTTGAAAGTGGTTTCCCATGTAGACACGGTAGTTAAGAAGGCATGTGACATGCTGGCCTTCATAAATCATAGCATAGACTAGAGTATAGCCGTTTAAGGCATTGGTGAGGCCATGTGCAGAGAAGATTAACAAAAATGTTGCCTGACTTACAACATCTAGGGTACAGAGGAAGATGAAGGAGACAGCGACTTTATTCATTGGAACGTGGACAATTGAAGGGGGTTATGATAGAGGTATTTAAAATTATGAAGGGAATAGATAGGCAAGACATGAGTAGACTCTTTCCACTGAGGGCAGGGGAGGCTGGAACAAGAGGGCATGAGTTAAGGGTAAGGGGGTAAAACTTCAGGAGAAATGTTAGAGGATGTTTCTTCACTCAGAGAGTGGTGGCAGAATGGAATAATCTTCCAGAAGAGATAGTTGCGGCAGGGTCCTTTCTGTCATTGAAGAGAATGTTGGATGTGTACATGGATATGAAGGGGTTGGATGATATGGGCAGAGTGTGGGAAGGGGCTGGTGAATGGTTAGGGAGTGGAGTGGTTCATGTGAAATGGCATGCACTCGAAAGGCTGATATGGCTTTTTTTCCCTGCTGTAAATTGTCATATGGTTATATGTGCCGGGCTCCACGAGACAAGGTGGGACATAATGAAGTGTTTGCTACCGGCAAGTTTAAATGAAGTCCCGTGAGCATCCCACACTTTCCGGCAGGAGTCTCCACAGATCAACGTGCCATTCCTCGGCACGCTGCACCAAGCACATTCCATTAAATTGGTGAGTACACAGCTGTCTGTCTTATGTTTTCGTGCGCCCACTAAACAACTCTTATTCTGCCTTGTCTCACTGACGAGCATCCAGTCCAGAGACCTCCATCCCCCTCGTATCCCTGAACTTGTCCAAATTCTTCAATGCTAACATTGAGCTCATGTTTCCTCATGCAGCTGGCAGCTTGTTCCACTCTCCCACCACCTTGTGTGGAGAAATTCCCCCTCATGTTTCAACTAAACTTTTCCTCTTTCATCCTTGGCCAACGTATTAAGGACTTTTCCAAGAGGCGGAGTCTGAAGAAAACAACCTCTATCCTCAAGGACCCTCACCACCCAGGCCAAGCTTTCTTCACACTGCAATCACCAGGGAAACAGGTCCAGGAGCCTGAAGACGAACACCCAATGGTACAAACACAGCTTCTCTCCCTCTGCCATCAGATTTCTCAATGGATAAGGAACCACAGTCACTCTCTCACTTACTCTTCATTTTGCACAAATAGATTTCTTTTTTAAAAATGTAATTTATAGCAATATTTGCACCTATATTGTTGCCACAAAATGACAAATATTGTGACATGTTCATCATAATAAATTTTTAATTGTGAACATTGCGCATACATCAGAAAACAATCATAGCTCAAAAAACAATTTCAAAAGATGAATTAACTATTTCCATGCACCCTTCCCTTTTATGTCCATTTTTCTAAATCCACTCCATAATCAAGACATCTCCACTTAACCCAACCCACATTTCTTCTACTATTTAAAGCACTCAGTAATACACCAAGGCAGTAAAATAAAAATTCAATGCTGGAAATACTCGGCCATCTACTGGAAAAATAATTGGAGTTAAAACCTTCAGGTTGATAACCTTTCACTGGGATTCAAGAAGATGATCAGACAAACCGGATTCTCTTTTTGAGAAAAAGAAGAGGAGAGATAACAAACTGAATAAGTGGGATGAAAAGCCCAAGCAGCAGAATTGGCTGCTGGATGAGTGAAGTCGACTCGTTGATCAACACATCTGTCTGGATGGAGGGATAAAGGATAAACAAGACAAACATGATGCCATCACTGTGAGGTTCAATACGACAGCTGCAGAGAATCTGAAATGAAGGAATGGTGAAAATACTTGTTTTTGGATCAATGTGACAAAATTTGACCTGACAAAAGAAAACAAAATTCCTTTGCTCTGCCAGAACTCTCTAGATCAAGGGACACAATAAAATAATCCAAAAGCCAACGATATGAAATTGAACAGCCAAGTTATAGAAATTGGAAGCAAGAGATAAAACACAGTTGCATAATTCCATGAAAGTGGTGTCACAGGAAGACAGGGTTCTAAAGACAGCTTTTGTCATCTTGGCCTTCATTAATTAAAATGTTAAAAATAGGAGTTGGGAAGTTATGGTGAGGTTGTATAAGATGTTGGTGAGGCCCACTTTGGAGTATTGTGTGCAGTTCTGGTCACCTAGCTACAGGAAGGGTATTAGTAAGATTGATAGAGTGCAGAGAAGATTTACTCGGACGCTGCCAGGTCTTCAGGAGTTGAGCTGCAGGGAAAGGTTGAACAGGATTGGACTTTATTCCTTGGAGTCTCGAAAAATGAGTAAGAGATTGCTTAAAGTGGAATATGAATGGGAAAAAAGGCTGAGAAAGACTGCCGCAGACCCAATTGTGAAGGAAAGATTTTGCTTGAGATAAATTGTCATTGGCCCATTTCCTCTGGAGTTATGAAACCACGCACAGAACAAGTCAATGTCATACGATTAAAACAGTGGTTTTCAAACTTTTTTCCCCAATCACATAGCTCATTAAGTAATTCCTTACTAACAGAGCACTTCTGGCAAAGGGATTAAGTGGAACATGATCCAGGGGGTGGGGGTGTGGAGGAGTTTGAAAATCACTGCTCTAGATGAAAAGATTTCTCCATCTCTGTTTTAAGCAGACATCCTTTTATTATGAGTTTGTGCCCACTGATCCTAAACTCTCCCACTACTGGCAAAATCCTCTCTATCCAGCCCTTTCACTATTCATCAGATTTCAATGAGGTCCTGCCTCATCCTTATAAACTCGGGTGAGTACGGGCCCAGAGCCTTCAAATGCTTCTCAAACATTATTCCTCTCATCCCCAGGGTCATTCTTGTAAACCACCTCTGGACCATCACATCCTCTCTTAGTAATGGAGCCTAAAATTGCTCACAACCCTTACGAGATCAGGACAACCAGAAGGTGGTCACGGGAGGGAAGACAGGTGCAGGTCTGCCTAGAGTCCATGAATTGGATGGTGTTCAAGGAGTCAGCTGAGGGGGGGTCTCGTGGCAAGATGGCGTAGGAAAAAGAAGTTCGATGACACCTCTCCCTGACTGAACTGTTCAATACTCGAACTGTAATGTCTTGTTTGACTTTATCAATGTTTTGAACAATAATTTTCTACTGTAGAATTCTGGAAATGAAGAAAGGAAAAAAAACAGTGTTGGGCACGATCAGTTGCCCCAATTATCACAGAGACAAAGACTGAGGGGAATGATAGGCTTTATTACACACAAGACTGCAGGCCCGGGTCCAAGTGAGGGAAGTGAAGGCCTGGATCACAGGGGAGGAGTCCAGGGAGGAGTCCAGGAGAGGATGTCATCAGAAGGGTGGGGGGTGCAAGCCCGTGCCTGTACTGGTCAATACATACAATACCATTTCATTACAAGCAACTTAGAAAAAACCTAGGTTTTAAACCTGTGAAAAGTGCAGAAGAAGCAAGGACGCCCTTCCAGAAGGAACCTCAGGACAAGTTAGACATGGATCTGAATCCTCAACGTGGAAGTCGAGAGCAGCTGGAAGAAATGTCTGCAACCTCTGCAAATCTGGAGATGAAAGATGGCGCCAAGATTTTTGGCCGGGCGAGGAGGAGCTCAAGTAAGGAATTCGACACGAGCCGGGCTTGACTAAGGAGAGTGGGGGGTGAATGCCTGAATGCGGGCTCTAGATACCGGGAAGTGGACTGACTGTATGCAGCGGAGCATCTGGAGATGTTCTCACTTGCAGGAAATTCTGGATCCGATCTATAGTCCGGCTGCCAGGTATGATGTGGAAGAGAAGAGGTGGAGGAGGACAACTCAGATGTTCAAGAAGAAGAAGAGCAAGAATTACTACTTGCTGCAGTTGGACTCAATGAAGGGAGGCCTAAGGCTTGAAGAACATCTCCTTCTCCAATGAAAGCTTTTGTTTCACCAGATACCTTCCCCAGACTTCAAGGCCCCTCTACAGAACTGATCCATCAAAATGAAAATATGATGTCTTCTGTGAACTAAGGTTTTGAAACTTTAAATGATCAATTTGCTGGTATGAAGGAAAAAAATGGCTGGTATGTGTGAAGAAATTACATCTATTGAAGTTGATATGAATAAGAGTTTAACAGCAGTGGACACTGGACAAGATCAATTTAAGAAGATAGAAGAAGTTTTTATTGACTGTAAGGACCGTGTGGACCATTATGCAGAGGGAATGGATCATATTGAGGATTTATTTACAGGCTGGGATGTCCAGAAGAGAGATTTGTTACAAAACATTGATTCGTTGGAAAATCAAAGTTGTCGTAATAATATTAAGATAGTTGGTCTGCTGGAAGATATTGAAGATTCAGATCCTGTAAAATTATTTTTGGAAATGGATTCCAGAGATGTTGGGAGTTGAGTTTTTTTAGATCGGGCTCAGAGGGCGTTAAGGACAAAATCTTTTCCGGGTCAAATGCCAAGAGAGGTTCTTTTAAGATGTTTGCGATATCAGGATAGAGAAATGATTTTGCGGCTTGCGGTTCAGAAAGCTCGCCTTGATCAAAGCCCTACGATGGTTCAAGGCAATATGGTTTTATTTTATGCTGATTTAAGTCAGGAGATTATTAAGTGACGGAAAGAGATTAATCTGGCCAAAGCAGTTCTGTGGATGAAAGGGTATAAGTTTACTTTACTTTATGGGCCAGATCAGTCTCAATGTTTTGAGAGCCCTTATGGTGCATTAACTTTTGTGAATTCCTTCCCAGATTTGAAGGAATCAATGGGAAAAATGTCCGAAGATAAGATTGGGATGGGTATGGGGAAAAGAAGTTGGAATCAGAATTGGTGAGTGATGTTGAAGATGAAGCTCAAGCTCAATGTGGGTGTTATCACTGGGATGATTAATGGGTTTTAATGTTCGGTTGGGGGGTGGTGGTTGACTCGACTACTTCTAAAGTCATCTGCCACTTGTGGTATTAGCTGCACCAGGTCCACAGAGGGGGATCTGACTCTTATACTCGTAGGTTTTTTACAGGATTTTCTTCTTTGAAAAGAGGGGTTTGGGTTTTTTTATACATATATAATTGTAATTGCTGTGTTAAGTGTCAATCTCAGGAGGAAATTAAGTTTTGGCTCATTTCAATTTTGTGATCTTTAATGTTAAAGGACAATAATCCGATTGAAAGAAAGTGTATATTGGCATATATAAAGAAAATGAAGGTTGATGTTGCTTTTTTGCAAGAAACTCATTTGTCTGAGAAAGAACATATGAAATTGAAAAGAGATTGGGTCGGACATGTTTTTGCATCTCCATTTAATTCGAAAGCTCGAGGTGTTGCTACTTTGGTTCATAAGAAGATACCGTTTCAGTTGGAATCATTCTCTGCCACATCATTTTCTCGAAGACAATCAAGATAACTGACCTGTTCATGGAGCACTGTGTCTGGACTCAGATTCACAAACTCACCTGGCAAGGTCAGCATACAGCCATAGACAAGCTCTACCACTAAACATCCATGATCTGCCCTAACAGCAGTAGGCACGCAAAGGAGAACCATGGGCAAACATTCGCTCCATGTAGATGCATCGCCACCTGCTTTCGATTGTCAATGACAATGCTCAGAGAAGCTGTTGTCCCTGAAATGCTTAGCGATAATTCAGGTCGTGCCCAGAGGATCAGTGAGAGCTCGGACCAATGCTGACTCGAACTGAGACTCTTGATCTGTTGTAATAGTTTGTCCAGAACATCAAAAGATGGAATCCAATGATCCACAAAAGTCCAAGCAATTGTCTCTGCAGAGATGCCGATGATAGGAATTACATCCTGCCATCTGGTAGTCCTATCCTCAACCGTGAGCAGATAAGTACATTGCTGAGATGGCGGAAGTGGACCTTCCAAGCCACAAGGTGCACGTGCTGGAAATGGGAATCCAAAACAACAAAATCCCCCAGCTTGAATTTCATGTGCCTGGAGACTTTAGGGCGTTGAACCAGCAAGCGAGTCCTTGCCCATAATCCAACATTCTGTTTAACATGAAACCAGATAAAATTTTCCTCAACCAGTTTGATTGATGCTCTTCTACCAGGAAGAGATAGATTGTGAAGAGAAAATCTCCTGCCACATAGCTGCCACACAAACGGCAGAGTCCTTCCTGTTGGGGGAAAAAAAATCACAGGCCAACTTTTCACCCGATTCATCCAGGGTCATATCTTGAAGATGGAGACCAGAGATGATCTGGTTTCACCTGATGAAATCGGCATCAGTGTGCCGTGCATGAACCACGGCAGTGAAATCGATGGCAATTGTTGGATGTAATGTCGCGCCTGGATCGGGCACCAGCCACAGCATTCACTTTTCCTCAGATATGCTGCGTGTCCGATGAAAATTGTAGGATGAACTCCAAGTGCCAAATCTCTCTGCGCAAATAGAGATGTGTGCTTCTACTTTCAGTATGCAGAAGAGGCTGGTGGTCTGTACAAATTGTGTAAGAATGACCTTCCAATAAAAAGCTGAAATATTGAATTGTAAATTTGGATTCATGAGAGAATTACAAATAAATTTGTTTCAAAATTGTATCTACTATTTCAAGAGGAATCTCCAAACCCAGACTTGAATAAATCAAAAGAAAGATGGGAATTGCATTTGGGAACTGAAATTGACCCTTTTTGCTTGTCTGACATTTGTTGAGACAGTAATTAATGTTTTTGATAGATTAGTTAATTACAAATTTATTCATCAATTATATTTAATGCTATATCAATTAATTTATTGCAATTTTTTCAAATTTATGTCTCAGATGTGGCACAGAAATTGGTACATTTATACATTCTCTCTGGTCATGTCTCAAGGTGACATCATTTTGGAAAGATGTGGGCAAGTTTTTGGAACAAATTATAATAATGTTTACCATCAACACCTGAGCATTTACTTTTGGGAAATGTATATGATTTGGAAGCCTAATTCAATTTCTCAAAGAACAATTAATTATTTTTATAAGTTGCATTGACAGTGGCCAGGAGATGTATAGCAATTCCATGGAAATCTGAATCCCATCTTAAAATTGATTGTGGGGAAATGCAAAATTGGATTCCCTTAGCAAAGGTGACGTATAATATTAACTGGGTATGATAAATTATTCAAAATATGGAAACCATATTTAGATATGGGTTTGGATATCTAATGTATTCACTTCTCCAACCCACCACCACTTTTCATTAATCTTAATGGTTGAACCTTATCATGTTGGTTTAATTCTAATATTTTTTTAATGTCCTGCCTTTCCTTTTGGGAGGGAATAGTTATCACAGGAGCTTTGAACCAAGATCTGTTTTTTTTTCATTATACTTTTCTTCTCTTCTCACTTTTATGGACAGTACAACCATTTATTTGTTATTCTATTTTAATCAATGTATAATTTGGATACGATTCTGGTATTATATTGTACTGTATACAAAACTATAAATTAAAAAAAAAACTTAAATGTTTCACTGCGCGATAGATAGCTAAGAGTTCTTGCCCAAATGTACTATACTTTGCCTGAGCCGGTGACCCCTTGGCTGAAAAAAAACACCGGAGGTTCCAATTGCCCACAGACTCGTTGTTCGAACACTGCTCCCACAGCACTGACAGATGCATCTGTGGTAAGAGAGCAAGATCTTGGGCATTTGATGTACAACCTTAGTGACATTTGTCAGAACAGTGTTCACATCATGGAAAGCATAAACAGGATGGTCTCCCAAAGATAATGTCTTTTTGAAGCAGACATCAGATCCTTTGAGTCGTTCAGCAAGAGGTGCAGTGGCATTCACCAGGAAACTGCAATAAAAATTCCTCATACCTCAAAACCATCACAACTGGCCAAACGTAACAGAGGGAGGAAATTCTCAAATTTCACGCACTTTCCATTCATCAGGCAAAATACCATGTGGCATAACGCTAGCTCCCAAAAATACAAGATCAGAAACACCAGAAACACTTTCCTGGGATTGATCACGGTACCACATTCCTCAAGCCTTAGAAACAATGAGATAAGGTGGCTCTTGTGCTCCGCTTCATCCACACTTACAACCAGAATCTCCTCAATCAACACAAGCACCAAACAAACCCTAGGACAGTGAGTTCGTGGTCCATGAACACTGGAATTTCTGAGCTGCGTTCCATAGACTGAATGGTTTTCTCAGAAACACAAACATGCCGAACGGAAGCATCACTGCTGTCTTTGTGACATCCAAAGACTCAAATGGAATCTAATAGTAAGCACGTTCTAGATCTATTTTGGCAAATGCAGATTTGCCGTGGAGGTTTGCTGAGAAGTCTTGTAAATTTGGAATATTGTATCAGTCAGGCATGGTGGAATTGTTAAGGGGACGATCATCTCTGCAAGGCCCCCAATCTCTAGTTTTTTCAGAACCACATACAATCGTGAAGCCCAGCAGCTGTCAGATTTGTGGGCTAGGCACAATTCTTGCCATTCCAATTTTGACATTTTAAGATAATCCGGGGTATTACAAGCCTGCGTCTCATAGACCCTGCCTTTATATGGTGGCTTATTGCATGTCTGCACACCATTATGATGGGGACACGAGGTGAAGAAAAGACTTGAGGAAGGCTTGGAAAGGGCAGGAGCCAGGTTGAAGGCTTGTCAGGCAGCAGATGGCATTGGAAGGACAATAAATGTAGCTCACTTGCATTCAAGAGCTGCAGTCCACACAACGGCATTTTGTCAAATACATCACTGAAAAATGTGACAAGAAATTCTCTCCCAAAGTGGAACTGGCCACATTTACAACTGAAAACCCACCCAAAACGATGTGAAGCTGAAATGAAATGCGAGTGACCTCTGGGCATATTTGAATAAGAGAATCATTTGTAGCTGAATGAACACATGACATATTAGCAAATCTATGTTCCTCAGGTGTTAGAGGGACAGGCACCACTCCAAAGTGACAGATAGTTTTGGAGTTTTACATAGATATGCCAAACTAATAACCTATTCTAACAACTGTCTAGAAGTGTTCCATTTTTCTCAGTTGCTTTCAATAATCTCTCTCAAATGAGAACAAGATCACAGACAAAGGAACAGAACCAGGCCACCAGGCCCATCGAATCTACTCCGTAAACTGACACAAAACTATTTCTTGATTTAATACTCAGTGATCTGGCTTCCACTACTGTATGTGGCAGCGGTTCCACAGATACACGACCCTCTGGCGAAACAAGTTCTTCCTAATCTCTGTTTTATAGGATAACCTCTAATTTTCTTGTCCTCGATTCACCCACCAAGGGAACCATCTTACCCGCATCCACCCTATCTAAACCTTTCAATACACAAAATCCCTCCATGAGATTTCTTCTTTAATTTCCTGTACTCCAATGAATACAACCCAAAAGCTGTCAAACACTCCTTGTACGTTATCCTTTGCATTTTGGGAATCATCCTAGTCATTCTCCTCTGCACCCTCTCCAACAACATCACATCCTTTCTCACATAGGGGGCCCAAAACTGCACACACTACTCGAAATGAGGTCTCACCAGTGCCCCATAGAGCCTCATCAACACTTCTTTACTCTTGTACACTATTCCTCTATAATGAATGCCAACATAGCATTCGCTTTCTTCATGACCAATTTCACCTGGTCATTAACTTTTAGGTTTCCTTGCACAAGGACACCCAGGTCCCTTTGCACATCCAAGGTCTGAATTTTCTTCCCATCCAAATAGTATGCTTCCTGTTTATTTCCACTGCCAAAATGTACAACTGTACATTTCTCTGTGTTAAATCTCATCTGCCATCATTTTGCCCAGTTTCCTAATCTCTTTATATCCTTCTGCAACTTTACGGTTTCTACACTTCCTTCTCTGTCCCCTATCTTGGTGACCTCTGCAAATTTGGCCACAAAATCATTTAAACCACAATCCAAATCGTTAATTTTTTTTCTTGGAATATATCTATCCTGCATTCCTTTTATTACTGCCACATGCCAATCCAGAATCGATCATTACTGAACCTGAACATGTTTATTGCGATGAACTTCTTCTAATAAATGTTCTGGGTTTAATTTTTTTAAATCTCGTTGTGGCTCCTCTTCATCAACTCTTTGGAAGCTGAATTCACAAAATTTTCCAAATATTCTTTCAGCAATAATTCTGTGGTACAGAGGATTACTCATCTTTCCTAGAGGTTAAAAGTTGCATTTTGATTTTGTTGTCTCAACTGAACATTGTACAAGGTGAAGGCTGATTAAAATGGATTCAGTAATGATGGCCTTCAAACTTTGCATTATTGCTGTGGCTACACAGCTTGAATAATAAACTGGTGTTTCTACAGGGAATTAACTCATGGAAATGTTCTAAATACATTCATTGGAGATAGACCTCTGTGAAAAGTTTACTGCCCATCGGCAACAATCCTTGAAAAGAGATGAATCGTCACCCAACAGAGCAGCCCAGGAATAGGCCATTTGGTGAACAATGTCTGTGGTGACCATGATGTTCATTTAAATTAATCCCATGTGTCAGCACGTGGTCCATGCACATCACCCATTCCCTCTTGTTCATGTGCCCAACCAAATGCCTCTTAAATCGTGGCGATTTCACCACTATCCTGGCAGCGTGGGCCAGACCCCCACCGCACTGTGCAAAAACCTGCCTCACTTCTCTCCTTTTCCCCTCTCATGTTCAATATAGGCATCGTAGTATTTTTACATCTCCCACGGGGGTGGGGGAAAGAAGAAATCTATCTTCTCCAGGACTACAATAATTGGATAAATTTCAACCAGGTCATCTCTCAGCCTCCAATGCTCCAGAGAAAACTATCCAAATTTGTCCAACCTCTCCTCAGACCCAATGCGCTATCCCAAGTAACCCCCAGATAAATTCCTTTTGTCATGCAGTAACTAGAATTGTAGGAAACACTCACAATGTGGCCTAATCACATTTTTACTTCATGCCCTGCGCAATGAAGAATAATTTCTTTAACACCCTACACTTGTGTTGCCACTTTCAAGGAGCTCACGCTTGTACCCCAAGATCCCTCTTTGCAACAGTATGACAAGTCCTCTCGAAGAGCAAGACACTTGTCCAGATTAAACTCCGTCTGCCATTTCTCTGCCCACATTTATAAGTCATCTAGTTTGGAAGGGAGAATACGAGGGGAAGTGGGTGAATCAGCAGGAGAGAGAGTGAAACCTGGGGAGGGCGGAGGTGGTGGGCAGGTTACATGATTTTGGAAAATTCCATATGCATACCATCGAGTCACAAATGCAATAAGAGATGGTTCCTCTGGATTTGACCTCACCCTGACAATGCAGGAGGCAGAAGACAAAGGTCATTGTGGGAATGGAATGGAACTTAAAACAGCTTGTGACCATGAGCCAAGATGGCCATTGTGATAAAGTGGAGGCGCTCAGCCAATCTGTCATTTACTCTGCATTGTGTTTCCTGCCACAGAGAGAACAAACATGGTTGGAGGAGGTGATTGTGAAACTTTACCCTGCATGAGAATCCTTCGATGGTGGTGACTGATGTAGATTGCAGGAGAAAATGCCCAAGGACGGGATGGAATAAGGAGTCTGTAATTAGTTGAAAAATCCTACTACAAGATTCATCACCAATGAGTAGGAAAGCAGCTTCAGTCTATTCTCCCTCTCAGAAAGATTTAGTTGATAAACAAAACAATCTTTCAGCACAGCCAGGGGAAAAAGGGCTCTTAATTTAGTCTTACAATCAACAGACTTTGAAGTTACCCACCATAAAAGACTCAAAATTCAATTCTAGATTCACTTCTGGTGGAAGTATGAGAGCCAGTGGCTTGCTTAATCAGATTAGCCTTATTCTGAGTTTCCATTTTGACTTTCACACCATCAAATGCAAGCCCCAGTTTTTGCTCGCCAAGTATTTTCTATCCTTACCCACTTTGCAACCACACCTATCTGAAATTGGAACAAAAAACAGCTAATTTTAACATGCATAAATCATATACAAAATAATTTACCCACATTTTCACATCACTGTAGCCACTGAGTGATAACTTGTGCCCATCAGAAAATTGCACCAGCCATTACAGGGTGCTATTTACCTTGGTGTTACTGACACTTTTCCAGTGTTACTTGCAGACATAATGACATATTCAACATGCACAATATTTATTTTCTTACTGACCAGACCTATAAAGCATTGTGTAAAAAATAGAAAATCTCAAGTCAACCAGGAGATACAAACTCTTGACTGCAATGTTGCTGTGCACATTTGCTACATTATTGAAGTCTCACAGAGCTTTTAACAGATATTCAAAGTTAAGCAATAACAGAAATAACAGAATATTACAGCACAGTACAAGCCCTTTGGCCCACGATGTTGTGTTGATCTAGATATTTCTAACAAAAAAAATACCCTGTAGCGGCTACTGCGGTAGATGCTACTAAATAAAGGCAAACACATACAAAGGTTGTCAACTCAAGACTGGTTTATTGCAGACATACATACAGACCTCTTATTCCCTGCCTGAAAATGAGAACATTAGTGAACACCATCCGGTCCAGAGGACCAGCAGGTTAAAACTACGAGCCTTTAGTGCCCCGTGCCTTTAGGCAGGGGCTTCATCTGATCCACTCACTGTACTTTGGTGCCCAGCACTGTTAGCCCGCGACGTGTCAGGTAAGTCTGTGAACTGACGGTGGAGGTGCGTCCGCTACAACCCTGTTTTTCTTTCACCCATGTATGCCTGTCTTAGAGTCTCTTAAATGCACCTTACATGATATTGTAATGGATAAATATATTTGGTTAATTTGGTATTATTTGGGATTTTGGTAAGATTTAGAGTAGGTTACATACATACAAACACATACATTATGAAACATTTTATTTGAAAGACTGAAGAAATATTGAAGATCTCTGGAGGATGTTATTCACATTCTCAAGTTGGTGTTAGTCGAACTGATGTCATAAAATGAATGACCATTGTTAGGAAATGGAGCCAAGATGGCTACTAGTACTTTTCTGCAGGGTACTTAGAGGAAAGTCACTCCTGGGTTTTGTTTATCTAACAAAAGCTTGAGCAGAAGACAGAACTCCTGTTGTTTGGAATAAGAGGAATGGAACTCTGTAGTAGCTTGCAGAAAGAAGTTACCATCTGGAAAATCCTGACGGGGCAAGTTTCATCAGCCAGCCATTGAGGTGACTATTGAAGGTAGCTCAGTTGTGGAAATCCTGGAATAACAAATAACTCTCTCCAAACCCTACAAGAACCTTCCTGAGTGGGAAGCATTTACCTTTCGAGAACCAAAACCTGGTGAAATTTAGAAACAGCAGAAAAATTGCCTGAATCCAGAGAACTTGGAAGAAGGAGAAGTGAGATTGAACTGTGAACCAAAGAACTTTTCTTAAATTTAAACACATTACAAACATGTGTGCTTAGAATTAGAAGGGGGTTAATTAGGATTAGTTAAGTATAGAGTTAATTTAAAGTTTCATTCTAATTTCATGTTTAAATTTGATTAAAAATAACTACTGTTTTAAAAACCACTTGTCTTGGTGAATGTCTCTTGCTGCTGGGTTTTGGGATCCTATGGGCTCTTCACAATATGTGCTTGGATGTAGACATTGGGCCTGTTCAAAGTAGGAAATGGCTTCTACCAGCAGCAGTTTCTATTTGACAAAAAATATTGATAGGTGGCTGGCCACATACGTTTCCTAAAAATTAATACCTTCTCCCTCCCTAAATCACATTCTGCCCCATGACATCTTTCTGCATTGCATTACTGGGACCATCAAGGACCTGACCCATTTCCCATCTCTCCTTGCAATGCCAATATGGCAGCTGCCATTAAGAACTGACAAATCACATTTTAATTCAGCACGCAAGATGAAAATCATCCTGACATCCTGCTTAAAAACAAGGGTCAACAAACCTTCCTAATTTTGTCACTTAATTTTTATTTCGAATCCCATGGGGCATGAGCAAAAAATGTCCCATCCATTTGCTCACCAAATTATGAGTAAAATCATGATCCCTGTTCATGAAAACCCATAACGTTCAATGTTACACAGATAATCAAGGAAGAATTCTGTAATAAAAGTGAATGAAACATTGAAAGAATTTCTCCCTTATAAACACTGAGATTATGGTGCGCCAAGAGACCAGGTGAGCAAAAAGAGGCCAAATTGCTGCAACACTTAGATAGTCCAAATGGCACGGACTCCCCTTCACTGCCGAGAAGGAGCCCACTCCGAGCACCATGTATAGGCTGAGGAGCCCTACACTTCCGCGTAGCGGCAGCCTGCTGGAGAGTGACTCCACGACACAATGACGTAAAGCTGGAAGTCGGGGACTACGTCACCAGAAGTGGGTGGGCCAGCGAGCACACATGGGGAATTTAAAACAGTATGTGGTAGCGCTGCCACAGCGGATGCTACAAGGCGATAACTTCTTACTTGCTGCAGCTAAACAGGTCTGCAAGATACACCAACCTACATAGAAAACATGACCAGAATCCCAGAGATCATAAATTCAAAAGGATTAGTGAAATCTTTACTCTGTATTATTAACACCAAAGTCCCTACATTTTTAAGGCATTCGGACAAGTAACTGAGAAACATTGCATTTTAAACACATGGTACGTCAGGATCAGAAGAATTGGAGCATTATTGTTCAAGTGACACTACTTTAAAAAATAACATCTAACTTGATGAAGAATGTGATACAACAACAGGAAAAACAGATAGAATCAGACTCATTCTATGAGCATTGGGAAGCAAAGAAAAATGGATTTGTGAGAAGTGGCTTCATGTTCACAAAATATGCTCGAGACAAAAGTTGAGAACAAAGAACATTTATTTACATTTACAACATTGCAAGGTTGGGTACTCTCCCCCTACCTCGGGAAAGTACACCGAGGGCGGGAAGCTTCTTTGTTTTTATACATTTTTCAATTCACCTCCCCTTACATTTTTCCTACATTTATCCTTCTTGGATTGGTTTGGCACTTTTCTCTATTCGCCTGACTCTTGACTGAGTCCGACTTTCTCCTATCCCGTACTCACACCTCCTTTCCCCACCCCCTATTAAACAAGCTCTTTGTGTGTGTATGTGCATATTTCTTAAATTCCTCTGTTATCTTGTTTACTCTGTTCTGCTGTTTTTCATGCGCCATTTTACACAAAGAACATTTTAGCTTTTTTCTTGCTTTTTCTTTCTACCTTCTATAACTGTTTCAGAACTCCTAACATTAAAATAATAACTGTTTCTAAACTCCTGCAATTAAAATAATAACTATTTCTAAACTCCTTCAGATTTGTTTTCCATCCCTTCCTAAGCGACCCAATGACCCCCGACAGGTCCTCCCCGACTTGCGACCGTAATGAAACCCGAAACATCCCACAATGGACGCAAGTCGGAGTTTTGCCCCCGTGCGAGGAGCTCTGAAGTCTTAGAGCCTATTTTTAAAATCAAATGATTTGACAAACGAGAACAGAGACACAGGACACAAAAGACCCAAAATGTACGGATTGACTTTGTGACTCAGGGTCCATTAGCTGGGGGCAGCCATCTTAATTTCTGTGCGCATGCGCCAGTCATCAGTTGGCGCTTGCGCAAATGTTTCGCTTCGTGGCCCTCAATCGGCACATGCGTATCTGCACCATATGCGCGAACTCACCACGCATGCACCAAACAGACTTGCCAATCTCCTGCCCCCGCCCCTTCCCGCTGCAAGTAACCCCGCGGGCTCCAGCCTCGCCCTGTCGGCGGCATCAGACCTCGTACCGACGACTCGGCTCCACCCAAACACCTCGCCGGTACCGGCCGCTCCCGGGTATGGCCCAGCGGGCTGCTGGTTGCCCGTTTTCCCTGGACCGCGCGGCTGTGGATCCCGGCGCCGCCGCCAACTTCTCCCGTTGGTCCAGCGGGGACGCGACGGACCCTGAGCAGACGACGCCGCCGCCAACGTCCCGCCTCCCCACAGCACGAGCCAATCAGCCCGCGAATCCGTCTATCAATCCAACCCGACTTCAGCGTCTAATCAAATAGCGGCCTCACCGAATCAGCCCGTTGGCTCGCGCAACTGAAGCAACCAATCAGCGAGCGAGCGAACACACAGGCGCACCCAATCAGCATCGCAAGACAGAAGACAGGCAGTCGAAGGAGCAGGAGACGCTTCGGCCCTTCCATTACCAACTACCCCAACAACTCAATCAAATCCTTAGATTTCATAGGATCACTTTGTCTTGGCTCCAAGATTCCTCTGATCTCAAGAAATACATTGTACCCCAACTACAAGGGAGACTATTTATTCTAATCTTTCCTTCAAATTTATTACTGCTTCCAATTTAATGTCTGTTACTTTTTTCAAAGTATCTGCATCTAAGTTAAATGCATATTCTTCTTTGGTTTGGGTTCGCGGACGAAGATTTATGGAGGGGTAATGTCCACCTCAGCTGCAGGCTCGTTTGTGGCTGACAAGTCCGATGCGGGACAGGCATATGATCCCTCTACAAATGTGTACGGCAATAAACTCATCACGAATCCATGGATCCCAATTTCAAATTAACCTTCAATACGGGGAGAATTCCAAGGATATTTCATTTTCATTGAAGACATTTCTTTTTTTTTTAAACTTTATTTAAAATTTTATGACATGAATAAAATAAAAATTCTTGTTCTTTCTTTGACTTGGCTTCGCGGACGAAGATTTATGGAGGGGGTAAATGTCCACATCAGCTGCAGGCTCATTTGTGGCAGACAAGTCCGATGCAGGACAGGCAGACACGGTTAAAGAAATAATAAAAAATAAGATAATAAAAATTAGAATACTACATCATTAAACTACACAAATTAACCCCCCCCCCAATAATTATAACACAACATTAATCTTCTCATTTAAAATTAGTCCAACCCTCCCCCCAAAATAAAGAGTGAAGAATTAATTAACAATGTTGTAAATAAAATAGAAAAAATCCCACTTACAAAAAAAGGATAAAACTTAACAACAAAAAAAATTGCTAACAAAAAAATATCAATACTGAAATAATACCCTTAAACATATATTTAAATCAAACATAATATATGTATTTAACAAATGAAATCCACTTTAAAACTTAGTTCAAATATTAAAATCATATATCAACCACATATCTGTTATACAAAAAAAATCATAATTAATAATACATAAATACAGAATTTCCATTAATACCAAGTTTCCTTTAAAATTCATCGAGAGAACAAAAACATCCCTTAGAAAAACAATCAGATAAACTTTTTATTCCCTTCCCCTCCCCTTATATAAAAAAAGAAAAAAGAGAAAAAAGTTCAAACTCTTATAAAATTCTCCATATTCTTCATTTATAACATCTTCAAAATTCTCTATCGAAATTAACTTAATTTTATTAAACTCTTCTCCCTCAATGTATTTGTACTTGGTTTTCTTCTTTTTCTTCTTATCACCTTTCCCCTCATCTTCCTCTTCATCTAATTCAACATCCTCAATTTTTGACTTATTATCTTCTGTGACATTATCCTCTTAAAAAAGAGAGAAAAAAGAAAAAAAAAACCCAAAAAAAAGAGAAAAAAAAGGAGAGGAAAAAAAACCTCCTAATTCCCTCTCAATTACAATCAGAAAACAAAAAGAGTTTAAAAAAAAATAAAAAAAACCTTCACTTCTTAACCCAAAAATGAAAAAGAAAAAAAAACAGGTCGGAGGTCACGACTACCTCCTCCTGTTTAAACCGCCCAAAGCGGTAACTCCCCCAAAATATTGGGTGTGAGATAACTCACAGGTAGCTGATGACTTCTGGAAACTAGTGCCCACCCAGTTCCCTCTCCCAACTCCCATTTCATTAAACTATCATCATTATTTAAACTATTTAAACTCTTCTAAAAAAAAAAGATAAAAGATTTATTTTTTTAAATCAACGTTACCACTTCGGTCACCATTGCTTCCATTTCTTTTAAAAATCTGGATCCCACCTTACATCTCTACTCTCTTTGGAGACCTTGAAGGACTACATCGTTCCTGAAACTGCATGATTGGTAGAGACTGAGCAAAGTCCATAACCTCTTTAGGATTGTCAAAGAACTTTGGCTAATTTCCATCCTAAAAAATCTTACAAATATTCTTGTGTCCTTTTGTATTTTTATCTTCATAATTTGTCCTAATAATATACTGAAATCTTTCCAAAATTCTTCCACTTTCACACAGGTCCAAACCGAATGGAAAAAAGTCCCAATCACCTGATTACATTGAAAACATTTCTCGGAATAATTGGAGATAAGTCCATTTAATTTACATGGAGTATAGCAAAATTGATGTAGACAATTGTACTTTTATAACTGGCATAAATCATATTTGTAACACTCTTGAAACAATATTTACCCTATTTCTTCCTGAATTTGTATATTTCAATCTTTTTTCCAACTTTGTTTCGATTTATATAAATCCTTTTCCCCATATTAGATTTGATGTCTATAAAATCTCCTTCCCACAAATTTAATATTCCTTTGCCTCTGTTCATAGGAAATAACACATTTTTACACACCGGTACTTTTCTTGAGATTCCTACGTTTTTTCCCCTAAACATACATTAATTTCTTGCCAACTTCTGATTGGAATTAACTGCCTTTTTTTCTTGTGATTTGACTCTCCATTTATTGATAAAATACTTAGCTTTCCCTCCTCCATTGTTGTCGGGTTCGTGTGGGTCCCACAGGTTAAGAACCAGACCAAAGCGGAGGTACAAAGCACACTTTTAGTTTGGGGATGGAAACAGGACAATAGGGTCGATATGTTTGGCAAACCTCTACACACAGAGTACGCAGGGAGTAAATATACACTTCTAATTAGGAGGGAGAAACCGACAGAGACTGGGGGAAATTACATGAACGTATACATTCAACATTCAGGATCCAGGTGATACTGTGAGCTCCCACCCCTTGACCAGTATGGACAAGGCTCTTCCTAGCTGACCTCGAGACTCTCCCCAACCCAGTGTGGAAGATGCTCCTTACCAGCCACGATGAGTCGAAAGAGGCAGAACAAAGGGGGACATGGTCCTTTATGGTTCTGGGGGCCATGCTGGCAGGGCCTATTACTCGGGGAAGCTGGGCCCCATTGACTGCTGTGGCCAATGCTCGAAGCTAAGTGCAGGGGCTCAGCAGGGATCAGTCAGGGTGATCACCTGGGCCAATTGGGTGAAGGTCAGGGCTGAGTGTGGCCGGGCTGCCTGGACTGCAGTTCCTGGGGATTTAGGTGGGCCAATCGCAAGGTTCACCTTGATGGCTTGGAGTGAGTCTTTGACCTTGATTGGCAGGTAGTATGTCCACCGAACAGGAGCACAGCAGCGCCACCAGGTGGTGGACAATGCCTCTCCATGACAATCCACCCCTTCGGAAGACATGCTGCTTGCCAATAAAGTGCGACAGGTAATAAGAAGGTCTAACGGGGTTGAATTTTGGCCACTGAGTCAATGTGGTCAGTCAGGTGGGTGATGTTAGAGGATTCCTTGGGAATGTAGCTGCAGCCCTCCTGGCCAATGACAGCACAGCCACCAGCAGGTAGTCCAGGGCCATCCAATTTGGCATTGCCACTATACATCTCTCCTTCAGCTCCACAGCTGTCCAGGTCAGGGTGTCCTTTGTATGGTGCAGGGACACTGCCGTCTCGTAGGGTGGTCATCTTCCTTGAAGAGGCTTATCTGGGGAAGGCGTTCATCCAGAACCATTCACCTGAAGTAAAGGCCCTCTTGTTGTGGTGGTCACCAAAGTCTGCGTGCTCCCCTAGGTCATCAAGAGAGTGGATGTAGGGCACCTCGAATGTGGGGAAATGGCAGCCCTACCAGGTGGCAGGAAGCCAGGGGTAGGCACTGTGACCGCCTACCCAGTGGGTGCCATTCAAAGTCCAGTGGCCCCCCCCCCCAGCTTAGTGACACCAATGGAGGTGGTGAGTGCGGTGCCCGGGTACCCTCTGTGCCGGCTGTCACTGTTGCCGACTGGGAGGGTGGAGTTGTGTCTGTGGGGGAGTCTGCACCAACACTTCTTAGGTCTATGATGAGTTGTGGGATGATGCGGAGTGTCAGGACTCGAGTGGTGGTCCAATTTTAGCCAGAGAAATACCAGTTCCTGAAGCATCCACACCATTGGGAGTCAGTGGAAGGGATAGTGTTCAGCAGAGATGCCAGGGGTGGTGGGCTGCCATTAGGCCCACCCCATACAGTTAACCCAAACCCACTGGAGCAAAGAGTCTCGGTAGGCAGTTCATCTGAGAGTCGTCCAGTTGGATGGGGGTGAGTGGTAATGCTTGATTGGTGTGTGCTGGAGTTTGGACACAGATCCAGCAGTCCGATCTGTTCGTGGTGGTGGCGAAATCATAGGTAATGCAGAGGAACGTGATCACCGATCTGACATTGCCAATGGTTGCCGCTAGCAGCAAGGGTAGAAGCAGGGCTTGCATGTTCCTGTGGGGTTGGAAAAAAAAACTAATTGTCCCTTTGTGAGATGGTGGGTGTGGAGACAGAAGAGTTTGGTTTGGCCCAGAATTGCGAACCATTCGGTATCTCCTGGACTGAACGCGACAATCTCCCACTTTTGTGCTGGACTTCGTGGCTGTTGTACCCATACTCTCCCCAAGTCCTCAGTCTCGGGGGTTTTGGGAGGGCTCTCAATCCGGGGATGGGGAGTGTTAGAAGTGGTGAGATATGGGGGTGTCTCCTTGGCCGGTGAGGCGCGAGTTAAAGTGATCCACAGCCTGTTGCAGCACGGTCAGCACCCCCCCCCCACCCCACCTTGATGTCAGAGTGCTGTGTGTAGAGCAGCCAGGAGATCCCCACCTCAGCAGTCCAGTCTTGGGCTTTAGACCCTGGAAAGTGTGAGCCCTGATTGGATCGCACCTCCCAGGGGATTCCATAAATGGAGGAGAGGGGCAGTAATCCAATAATGGAGGGGCTGTAATCCAATAATGGTGTTATTCTGATCTGCTTTCTCACAGGACACTGCCACCAGTGCACCAGAATATGTATTTACCATGGTCAGGATATACTGCTTTTTTTAATCGGCGTGGGAGCGGTCCGATATCATGAATCAGCCATACAGGACCTGCTACCATGCCACAGCTAATGTGTCCCGGAGGCACCGTTGGCCATCCCCTTGACTTTACCTGCGACAGATGGGGCAGTTGAGCACGTCGGTTTTGGACTGATCCTGGGTGAGGGCAATCCTGAACTGTTCTGTCCATTGTCATGTGCTGTCAGCCCCTATGTGGCTACTTTTGCGGTATGCCCAGGTGGCCAGAGCCCCATTGTCAGTGTCTGGTGGGGAGGTGGAGGCAGTGCATCTTTGGGCAACTTGATCCACGGCCGCGTTGTCCGCTGCCTCCTCTGTGGTGTTGCGGGTGTGGGTGTCTACGTGGTGAACTGTGATCTCCTTGTGGGGGTTTGGTCCCAGAGCAACTGCCCATGGTGCTGTCCCCAAAGGGGGCATCCGTGGATTTCTCACCCCGTCTCATGCCATTGGGCCATACAGACCACCATGCCATTGGCCACTGTCCATGAATCGGGGTGGATGTTAATGGGCCCAGTCGTGTCCTGAAGTGTGAATGCCACTACTGCCAGCTCAGCAAGCTGGCTGGAGCCCCCCTCTCCCTCTTTGGTGATGATGTTCCCCATGGTAGAGTAGAGAGCCGCTGCCTTCCAGTATTGTTTACCCCCTTTCCAGCAGCTCGAGCCGCCTGTGACCCAGGCTTGTGTCCATTGTTGGGGGTCGAGGGAATCAAAGGGGCATGGGGAGGGTGGGATTTCGGCTAGTTCTGGAGCCGGCTCCTGGGTTTGTTGGAAGGACATGACCTGTTCATGGAGGTGGCTGACCCCTTCTGGGCTGGGCTCAGTGCAGTCCACAATGTGGGTGAAGGTCAGGCCTGAGTCTGGCCAGGCTGCCTGGACTGTAGTTCCTGGTGATTTAGGTAGGCCAATTGGGTGAAAGTCAGGGCTGAGTCTGGCTAGCTCCTGGTGATTTAGGTGGGCCAATCGCAAGGTTCAACTTGATGGCTTGGGGTGACCTGGATTGGCAGGTAGTGAGTGGGTCCTCCTAACATGAGTGTTGGATGCTACCTCTTCATTACACACACACACACGTGAATGCATAAACGTGCACATATAAACACTCACAGAATCACACAGATGTACACACGCATACACACTCACCCACTCCTGCACACAAGCAGATTTATGCACCCACATACACGCATTCATGTGCACACACAAATGAATAGATGCACACACACGCGTGCAGACACACAAACACACACACACACACACAGACAAACACACACAAGTACACATGCACACTCATATGCATGTCCGCCTGCCACCTCATGAACTCGTGCACAGACACGTACGCATGCACATGCGTACACATGGTGTGACACATGGTCTCACAGACTCTCACACACAATTGCATAAATCAAGATGAAAGTGGGAAAATGTTTTGGGCAGAAAAATAGATCAAAATGATTGGAAAATGCTACATAAAGATAATCACACAACAGTGGAGATCAGGCCAACACAACGCGCGGTAATAAACTTTTGAGATTTCACCAGACTTGCCAATTTCTACCAGTTGCATCACCTTCTGGTACGGAGCTGCCAATATACAGGACAGGAAAAGGCGACATAGAGTTGTGAACTCAGCCAGCGCCATCATGGGCATTTGTCCCCTGTCCATCGAGGACATCTACAAGAGGCGGTGTCTCAAGAAACAAGCCACTATCCTCAAGGACCCCCACCCCAGCCCATGCCATCTTCTCACTGCTACCATTGGGATGGAGGTACAGAAGCCTGATGAACACCCAACAGCACAAGGACAGCTTCTTCCCCTCTGCCCACAAGAGCCCGATAGCTGTTTCATGAACACTGTTCTTGAAGCTTGGGGTGGGGGGAGAGGGTGTCAGGCAGAAGGTTTGTGCACTAAGACCATCGGCAACCTTGAGGCATGGCCTTGAGACCCTCGCTCTGCCAGTGCTGTCAGGCGTGGGGTCAGCCTTGGTTGGAGCATGCTGGGAGCAGCAACGTGCATGCTGGGAGCAGTGCCAGGCATTCTAAGAGCAACAAAGTGCCGACTGTGATGGCTATTTTTGTGAGAACAGCCTTCTACTCAAAACAGAGATGCTGCATGAGGGAGAGTTGACTGTTGAAGAGGTTTGTCAGTTGTCACCTCAGTGGCTGGCATATTCAAAGTGTTTTATTCTGTGTAACAAGGCAATAAACTGATAACATCTATGAAGAAGGCGACAGTATTGTGAGCCTGCATCATTTTAAAGCCTCTGGTTCCTGCTGGCTGCCTTGCCGATTCCTGATACATATTTTTACAGGATGCAACTTCATCCACATCAATTCCCCATCCCTCGAGGTTGCCCTTGCAGGTTGATAGGGTTGTTCAGAAGGCTTATGGTATTCTGGCCTTCATTAGTTGGGGATTGAGCTCAAGAGCTGAGAGGTCACGTTACAGCTCGAGAAAACTCTGGTTAGACCACAATAAGAATATTGTCTTTAGTTCTGGTTTCTCATTACTGGAAGCTTTGGAGAGGGTAAATGTAAATGTTCCACTATCATCATGTAACATTACATTTAGAATATAACATACATGAAATTCTTTAACTTTTTTTCTACCGGAAGGCAGACAGAGTGTTTCCCCTTTCTCCAGTGCCCCTCAGAATCCTACAGCACCGGGTGTCCCTAGGCGGTCTCCCCTCCAAGTCCTGACCAGTCCTGAGCCTGCTTTGCTTCCAAGATCAGGCAATCTCAGGCGTATTCAGGCTATTAGGGTGCAGAAAAGATTTATGAGGAGGTTGCCTGAAATGAAAAATGAGGCAAGCTTAACAGAGCTAGGGCTTTTCTCTTTGGAGTGAAGAAGGAAAGGAGGTGACAATAAAGACTTACAAGATTATGAGGGCATTGGTAGGACGGACAGGCGGCAACATTTTCCTGCGGTGAGAGGAGCAAATACCAGAAGACAGAGAGTTGTTAATGAGACTCTTTCTCAGAAAGGATGTGATGTTGTTGGAGATGGTGCAGAGATTTACTACTATGATTCCTGGAATGCAGGGGCTGGCGTATGGGGAACATTTGGCTCCTCATGGGTTGTATTCATTGGGGTATAGGAGAATCTCATAGAGATATTTTGAATTTTAAATGATTTTGACAGAGTGAATGCAGATTAGATGTTTCCCTTGATAGATGAATCGAGGACAAAGGTCATAGTCTTAAAATTAGAAATTATTCAATCAGAGAGGAGGAAGAACTTCTTTAGTCAGAGGGTCATGGATCTGTGGAACTCACAGTCGCACAAGGCAGTGGAGGCCAGATCACGAGGAGAATTTAAAAAGGAAATAGATAAGTATCTCATTAGTAAGGGTATCAAGGGACCTGGGGAAAAGGCTGGAAATTTGAATAAGGTGTGAGCATTGTTCAGCTGAGTGTAGAGTCATGGAACAGACTCAATGGACCTAGTGACCTGCTTCTGTCCCTTTACCTTGTGATCAGATTTCCGAAAGTTCGATGAACCTTAGACATGACCTCGTATTCTCTTCTTTTGAAAATGTAATTTATAGCAATATTTGCACCTGTGATACTGCTGCGGAACAAAAAATTCTGTGAAATTTTCCTGACAATAAATTTGGATCCAGATTCTGCATTGTTCCAAAACAAGGTCTAATTAATAGAGTAGAGATATATCCTCCATTTGTGTCTCCTGACCTAGTGTTAATGTGAGGGGTGGTGGGGGGATATCAGTCACTTTGGACTAATTTAGGAAGATTTATTTTCGAGATTTGCAGTATAGAGATGATTACTAAGTTACAAGTGATGAAGCTCCTCCTGTCAGGGAAGGGATACAGAAGGATTTCAGCCAGATCCCACCAGCTGAGGAGCTGCTTCTTCCCACAGTCAGTGAGAAGAGCTGCTGAACAACGGATGAATTGTTGAAACAACTCCCCATGACTCGACGATTTGAGAAGAATATTTATTTTTAATAAATGTATTTCAGACATGCATTAAGGTGTAACGGGTTTGCATAGAGTGTAGAAAAAGACGTCTAAAAGAATTGTTTTCCAGGATTTTGCTACGTAGGTTCTATGTCGATGTGTCGTTGTTTTGTATGTGTCTTGTGTCTGATGTGTGTCTGCATGTTTCTGCATCAAGAACCAGAGGACACTGTTTCATCAGGTTGTACTTGTGCAATCAGATGATAAATAAACTAATTTTCTTCGCTGAGTGTTGTGAATTTATATTGAAGGGCAGTGGATATCCTTTCCTGAGGATGTTTCACCTGGTCACCTCATTCTAGGAATGAGGTGGAAGCTATGGAGAGGGTGCAGAGGAGATTCACCAGGATGTGGCCTGAATTGGAAAATAAGTCTTATAAGGCAAGGTTAGCAGAGGTAGGGCTTTTCTCTGGACACCAAAGGAGGATGAGAGGTGACTTAATAGAGGTCCACTAGATGATGAGAGGGACAGATAGAGTGGACAGCCAGCATATTTTTCCTGGGGCGAGAATACCAGAGGACTTCTAAACAAGGTGAGAGGAGGAAGGTTTTGGCATAGAAGGGTGAGTGGAGACTTAATAGCAGACTACAAGATTATGAGAGGCATAGATAAGGTGGAGAGCCAGCACCTGTTTCCAAAGGCAGGAATAGCAAGGACCAGAGGACATGTGTACAAAGTGAAGGGAAGGAAGTTTATGGGAGACATCAGGGGTAGGTTATTTTTACACAGAGATTTGTGGGTTCCTGGAATGATTTGCTAGGGATAGTGGTGGAGGGTGAAACATTAGGGGCATTTAAGAGGCTCTTAGACAGGCACAGGGATGGAAGAAAAATAGAGGGTTATTGGATAAGGGGAATTTAGGTTTTTTTAAAAAAAAAATGGGTCGGCACAACATTCAGGGCTCCCTGTGTTGAACAAGCAGTTTGTAAATGCAGCCGTTTACCTCAATATTCATGGTGGACTTTGCTTATTGGTGTATGCTACGCTGATCTAGAATGATGGATGCCAGTGTAAGTTTGTTGTCTGTCTCAGTTGTTATTCTATGTGTATGTCGGCAACTTCCAAAATGGGAATGGAGGGGGCGATGGGGGTGGTCTATGGGGGGATTTTTTTCTTCTTTCTTTTAACGATGCCAGATGTATTTGTATTTGATTTGTTTCATTATTAAGTGTGTGAATTCTATGGAACCAAACTGTGGAACACCTTTTCCAATTTCCAAATTTGTTTCCAGCTCTTCTATTTCTGACATGTATTTCTTCTTCATCCCTTTTGTATGTGATATTGTTTGTCCCCATAATATACAAAACAAGTGGGCGAGGAGGCACAGTTTGACTCGCAGAATAACTTTATCTGGTCACTAATATCCTTCCCAAAATCTGGTTTTTGAAGATGGGTGGGGTTCAAAGGCCATCTGTGTGAATTAGTTGTTTTTTTTTCTGGCATCAAGAAAGACAGGGTCAAATTTTCAAGATAAGTATTCGGACGAATGTTCTCCGAATTTGCTGTGTTGATAACAAAGAAAGGCCAATCCGAGTCGAGGAATAATGGGGGGATTGGCCTCCACACATCTATATCAAATTTCAATCTTTCAGAAAAGCCAAGGTAGTTTTGGCTGCTTTTATTTGGGATATTGTCGAGGTTGACTTGTCCAGAACAGGATCCAGCAAAAACTAAAGCCACCCCTCCAAGTATATTTTGTCGTTCCCCCGATACCCTGAGAAAAATATCCTGAATAAAGAATCATCACTGTTAGGTGGAGGGAAATTTAAAAGTATCCAGGATTCTGAGTAAATCTGACCATCAACTAATACATCTCAGCCTTGTGGATCAATCATCGTCTCTCAAAGTGTTGTTATTGATCGCCCTGGCCTTGGAGTGAAAGAATGACGATGATGCCTGACCTACCGATTCTTTCCTCACTTTCTTATGCTCCTGTGTGGGAAGATGGATTTCTTATAGAAAGGCAATATCAATTTGCAGGTTTTTTTCCTGTCAGATGGACTGGCCACTGACTTCACCAGCAGGCCTCGAAGTGACCCCGCCATTTTCATCACCGTGAGACACCTCGATCTGTTCTGGAGGTTTCCATTTCTATTCCTTACCGTGTTTGCTTGCAGATTTACTTTTTATGTCATTCTGCTGATCCAAGTTCTTTCCCTCATTATTTTAAAGTATTTGGACTCCTTTTTCTTGGCAGCCAGCCCCGGGAATAGTTTTCTCCACATATGTTGGAATTTGCTCAATAGCTGAATCTAGTTGCTTCGACTTTGGTCTCTGGTCCATACTGCAGCTGTCTGACCAAAAGTGGGGTGGAGGGTGTTTAAAAGATGTAAAATGTATGTATTTGGAGAGCCCCTGGGCCAGTGTCCGTCTCACTTCACTACATCATGTGACCCTCATGAGGAGATTTTGATGAAGGTTTGCTTGGATGGTACATCACCGGCCTACTGCAGGGGGAAACCTCTGTACCTGCAGGAGGGTAAGGGGACTGGATAACACCTGGCTGGCTGTCAATCAGTCGGCCTGAATGGATCAAGCCCCACCCAATCGGGTGTCAATCACCCTATGGGATATAAGCCTGCGCCAGCCTCCCAAAGCTCACTCAGAGTTACTACAGCTACAGCCAGCCTGGCTCTGTGGAAGTCTTTGTGACTTAAAGCTTGTTGTACAGTCTTGTGTGTGTCTGATTCTGGCTAACAGCGCACCACAATTTCATCCACAAAATTTTCCCATGGCTGCCGTGGAAAAACTCCTGAGTGCAGGGAGCCTTGAAGTCGTCCCAGAAGCCCAGACATGCTTCGAGATCTGGCAGCACGCGGTCGAGGCAATCATCGAGGCACACGCAGGCGGCATCCTGGACTCAAATCGGAAGAGGCTGGACCTACTCCAGTCAAAGCTGGGTCCCCATGACTTCCAGGCACCAAAGGCTGCTCCACGTACAAGAGCACAATGGACACTCTCAAGAACTTGTACAAGCCCCCCATGAATGCGGTCTGTGCAAGATACCTCCTCAGCTCCCAAGCCCAGCAACCCAGGGAGATGGCTGAGTCTTACCTGGGACACATGCGAGAATTTGCCTGACCGTGTCTGATTGAACCCAGGGAAGGCTGATCCGGGACCCCTTCGTCTGAGGGCTACACTCAAGGGCCATCCAGCAGAAGCCGCTGGAAGATAATATCTACACCCTAACTAAGACAGTGGAAGTGGTCCGAACCCTGGAAACCTCAGCCCTGCACCTCGAAGCCTTTGATTCCAGGTTCCCCCAGGCTCCCTCATGGCCTTCTCACACTACAGCTGCAGCCCTAGACCGAGCTGGGGAGGAGAATGTCGCTGCGGCAGGTGCTCTTAAAACCAGCCGGCAGCTCAGCGGCCCTCTATGACCTCCCTGCTACAACTTCTGCCTTCCCTGACTACAAAGGTGCAGCATCCGGCTACGCCAGCGACGATTGCCATGTGTGCCCTGAGCACCTGGACCAGACCCCGCCCCTGACAGTGCCGCTCGGCGACAACTACAGCGACGTCATTTCCAGCTCATGGTGTGACGTCACTTCTGGCTGATGTAATGGCGTCGATGCCACCATCTGCAATGACGTCACTTCTCCCGGCACAATGAACATGAGTGGGGAAGGAGGACAGCCACACACCAGATTGGGTCAGGCAGTGGACGACACAGAGGGCTCCCGACAATGATGAGAATGACGTAGTCAACATAGGTGATTACCAGGCCGCTCTGCCGATGCTCTCCATGCCTGTGTCCACCATCGGCTGCCGCACGCTGCATCCTTCAGCCCAGGACGACGCCATCTGGGCGTACATCCCCATCTCCAGGCAGCTATGGGGTGCGCAGGACCTCCTTGACCACCAGGGGCCGCTTCAGCCCTGGGGGACGAACATATTTATTTATGAATATTTTCAAAAATATACTTAATAAATGTTTCAATATCATAATATATGAAACTTTTTCTTACAAACAATAAACAAAAGCCAAATGGTCCCTCCCTCCCTCCCTCCTTCCAAACAAATGAATCCGCTCACCATCAAAGTTTATATATCTTTAAAATATATAGTATCCAATTGGGGAAACCATGCTTAAATAAATTTAATAGTTGCATTTATTGTCCTTTTTCTTTTTTGGGCCCCATTGTGGTCCAGGTCTGGCTGCCAGATCTTTACAAAAGTGTCATATTTGTTCTTTACGTTAGATGTGATGTTTCCATGTGTTTCCAGCTGTCCATTTCTGCCGTCCATTCTGCGATAAGTAGAGGGGAGTCCGACATCCAAGTGATCGCACCACTTTTTTTTGCTCCAGCCAATGCTATTTTTATCAATGAGATTGTATATTTGTTCAATTTGTTGCTGACATCCATAACATTACCTAGTAGATAGCACTCTGGGCTGCCTGTGAAAGCCACTCCTGTTATCCCGATTAATTTTTCGGTGATGTCTTGCCAAAATGGCCTCACCTTCACCCACGTCCATGTGGCCCGTCAAAAGGTTCCTGTCTCAGTCCCACATCTTTTTTTGTTTATCATTTACATCAATTCAAGCGTTAACTCAATAAAGAGAATATCATATAACAACAGAATACAAAATGATCCAAAACCTTTGGTCTATTTTCTCCCCACACCCTCCCTCCTCCTCCCCAAAGAATAATACAGTAGGTATTATTCCCAGAGTTATTTGATTTTCTAGCTAATAATTCTTAACCATGAACTAAAAAGAGTGGGTGATGTGGAGGATGTGGATGGACTTTTATTCTCCATATCCATGTACCGTTCCCGATCTGATTCCTTCAACCAGAAGTCTTTTTTTTAACGTGACACCGTTTTGCATTTCATTGTCCCATCCCTCGTTACAAAACTCTCTGCTCTCCACGTTAGTGCTGCACATTGCTTCACTGCTATGTTTGATGTTTATCTAACTTCAGTTTTGTATCTGCTTCATATATATGACCAAGCACAAATATTCTCACGTCCTTTTGTATTTTAATCTTCATAATTTGTCCTTATAATTTACTGAAATCCTTCCAAAATTCTTCCACTTTTACACAGCTCCAAACCGAATGGAAAAAAAAGTCTCGATCACCTGATTACATTGAAAACATTTCTCGGAATAATTGGAGATAAGTCCATTTAATTTATATGGAGTATAACAGAATTGATGTGGAGATTTTTATTTTTATATCTGGCATTAATCATATTTGTAACTCCCTTGACACAATCTTGACCCTATTCTTGAATTTGTATATTTCAATCTGCTTTCTACCTTTGTTTCAATTTATATAAATCCTTTTCCCCATATTATATTTGATGTCTAGAAAAACTCCTTCCCACATCTGAAACACATTTCTGATGTTTAGGTCATTTCTCTGGGGTAAGATAAAATTGGTGTAAAATATTAGACTGAACCAGTCCATATCCTGCTTTTCTAATTGATGTCGTGCTGTCCTTACACCAATCTGACCAGCTTCTTTCTGAAATCGTCAAATCCAAGTCCGACTCCCATCTTTTTCCTGTGAACTCTGCTATCCTGGTTTTAAATTTTCTCTCTGGAGAGCATCGTACATTTCATTGATAAATTTGGGTGTATTCCCTATCCAGACTCTTTGTTCCATTTAACTAATTTTAGGTGGGGTCAATGTTGGTCCCCATCTTTCTCTTAAGAACAATCTAAGCGGGAGAAAATAGAAGAAGGTCCCATTGGCCACTCCAAATTTGTGTTTAATTGTTTGAAGAATTTCTTCCGTGTTGCAATCTTCAAAATATCTTATACCTCTGTCATAACACAAATTTAATATTCTATTGCCTTTGTTCATATTTTGACACATTGGTACTTTTCTTGAGATCCCTACCTTTTTTCCCTACATTAATTTCTTGCCATGTTCTGAACGGATATATCTGTCTTTTTTTCTCGTGATTTGATTCTACATTTATTGATAAAATACTTTGCTTCCCTCCTCCATTGTTGTCAGGTTCATGTGGGTCCCACAGGTTGAGAACCAGACCAAAGCAAAGGTACAAAGCACACATTTATTTCCGGGATGGAAGCAGGACAAACCTCAACACACACAGTACGCAGGGGGTAAATATACACTTCCAATAACAAGGGAAAAACTGACAGAGACTGGGGGAAATTACATGAACGTACACATTCAACAGTCAGGATCAAGGTTATACTACGAACCCCCACTCCTTGACTGGTACAGACACGGCTCTTGCTACCTGACCTCGAGTCTCACCCCAACCCAGTGTGGAAGGTGCTACTTATGAGCGACGAGGACTTGAAAGAGGCCGACCAAAGGGGCACATGGTCCTTATAAATTCTGGGGGCAGTACTGGGAGGGCCAGTCACTCAGGGCAGGCTGGGCCCCATTGGCTGCTGTGGTCAATGGCTCAAAGCTAAGTGCAGGGGCTCAGCAGGGGCCAGTCGAGGTGATACACCTGGGCCATTTGGGTGAAGGTCAAGGCTGAGTCTGAGTCTGGCCGGGCTGCCTGCATTGCAGCTCCTGGTGATTTAGGTGGGCCAATTGGGTGAAGGTGAGGCGTGAGTCTGGCCGGGCTGCCTGCACTGAAGCTCCTGGTGATTTAGGTGGGCCAATTGGGTAAAGGTCAGGGTTAAGTCTGGCTGGACTGCCTGCACTGCAGCTCCTGGTGATTTAGGTAGGCCAAATGCAAGGGTCACCTGGGTGACCTTGATTGGCAGGTAGTGTGTCCTCTGAACATGAGTGCAGCAGCGCCACCTGGTGATGGACACTGCCTCTCCATAACACACACACATGTGAAGGCATAAATGCGCACACACAAACACACACACAATCATACAGATGTATACATGCATACACGCATACACACTCACCCACTCCTGCACACACTCACACACAGGCATGCAGATTGATGTACACACACACACGAGTGCATGCACACATATACCTTCATACAAACATGCACACACACATTCATGTGCACACACAAATGAACAGATACACACACAGGCGTGCAGTCACACACACATGCACCTACGCCTCCATCCTCATGAACTCGTGCACAAACACATGTACACATGCACATGCACTCACACATGGTCTCACAGACTCTCACACACAATTGCATAAATCAAGATGAAAGTGGGAAAATGTTTTAGGCAGAAAAATAGATCAAAATGATTGGAAAATGTTACGTAAAGTTAATCCCACGACTGCGGAGATCGGGCCGGCACAACGTGCGGAAATAAACAGTGGCATAGAATCATAGAAGATAGGAGCAGGAGTAGGTCATTCGGCCCTTCGAGCCTGCTCCGCCATTCAACGAGATCATGGCTGATCTTAAAGTTCAGTACCCCGTCCCCGCCTTCTCTCCGTAACCTTTAATACCCTTATACTGAAGAAATAGATCTAACTCCCTCTTAAATATATTTAATGAACCTGCCTCTACTGCCCTCTGTGGCAATGAATTCCACAGATTCACCACCCTCTGGGTAAAGAAATTCCTCCTCATCTCGGTCCTAAATGGTTTGCCTATTATCCTCAAACCATGGCCCCGGGTTCTGGACTCCACCACCATTGGAAACATCCCATCTGCATCCATTCTGTCCAGTCCTGCCAGAATTTTATATGTCTCTATGAGATCCCCTCTCAATCTTCTAAACTCCAGCGAGTACAATCCCAATTTGCGCAATCTTTCCTCACAAGTCATTCCTGCCATTCCAGGTATCAGCCTGGTGAATCGCCTCTGCACTCCCTCTATTGCAAGAACATCCTTCCTTAGATAAGGTGACCAAAACTGCACACAATACTCCAGGTGTGGTCTCACCAAGGCCCTGTACAGCTGCAGTAAGGTATCCTTGTTCCTGTACTCAAACCCTCTTGATATGAAGGCCAACATACCATTTGCCTTTTTAACCGCCTGCTGTATCTGCATGCTCGCCTTCAAAGACTGGTGTACAAGTACCCCTAGGTCTCTCTGCACTTCCCCATCTCTTAATCTATTGCAATTCAAATAGTAATCTGCCCTCCGGTTTGTATTACCAAAGTAGATAACCTCACATTTATCCACATTGTCGTGCATTTGCCATGTATCTGCCCAGTCCCTCAATTTATCAAAATCACACTGGAGCTTCCTGACCCCCTCTTCCATCCACACAACCCCTCCTAGCTTAGTTTCATCTGCAAATTTGGAGATATTACATCCAATCCCCTCATCCAGATCATTAATGTAAATTGTGAACAGCTGGGGTCCCAGTACAGATCCCTGTGGCACCCCACTGGTCACCGCCTGCCACTCAGAAAACTCACTAACATGATCCCCAGGATCGCAAACCAGCGTGGTTGGAGGCTCGGGCAGTACAAGACACGCAGCCCTAGAATGGGGCTGGCCAGACTGCCCATTACCAAAGCAAGATCAGGTTGGGGAAGAAGGCAAGAATGCAAGAATATTCCCATGGGCGGGAATCCCATTTACGTTAATCATGCGGCTGATTTCATCCAATCAAACCAACGGCGAGAATTCCAACTGTATAAAAGGAGCCTTTCCAGCCACAGTAAAGTCAGAGTGTGTGGGTTTGTTCATAGTAGACTCTACAATCACCTACGTGAGTTGGGCCTTACAATCAACCTGGCCAAATGCCAGTTCAGACTGAGCAAGATTGACTTCCTGGGTCACAGGATTACCAAAGACGGGGCCACACCACTACCCAGCAAGGTGGAGGCCATCCGCAAATTCCCGAGCCCCAGAACGACCAGAGGACTACAGGAGTTTGTGGGGATGGTCAAGTTTTCTCACAGGTTAATCGCTGCAGCTGCTCGAGTCATATGCCCAATTTTCACCCTAGCAAAGGACTTGACCTGGGATGACTCTGCATGAGTATTTGTGGAAACTACGCTCCAGTCTACCCAGGCCAAACGCACCCACAGCCCTCACAGTCGATGCCTCAGGAACAGCGATTGGTGAAGTTCTGGAGCAGCAGAAAGGAGAAAGTTGGCTTCCGCTAGCTTTCTTCAGCAAGCATCTGCAGCCCTCAGGATTTCGACAGAGAGCTACTGGCGCTGTACTTAGCCATCTGCCACTTCCGGTACTTTCTCAAGGGAAGGGCTTTCACGGACCTCAAGCCACTGACATTCACCCTGGCTAAGATCTCCGATCCCTGGTCGGTACCCCGATGGAGACACTTGTTTTACATCTCGGAGTACACCACTGATGTGACACATCTCAGGAAAAGACAACATGGTCACGGACGCCTTGTCAAAGCAGAGTATCTACTGTCTGGCTAATGGACTGGACTTCGTGACACTGGAGAAGGCACAGGAGCAAGACGACGAGATCCCTCAGTACGGTCCGCCGTCACGGGGCTCCAGCTTCAGGACATCCCAGAAGATACAGGTAACACTGACCTCCTGTGTGATGTGGCCGCCAGACAGGTTTGACCCATCGTCCCAAAGGCATGGAGGTGACAAGTTGTCAACTCCATCCACGGGCTGGTGCAGCTATCAATCAGGACTACGGTCTTGCTAAAGACCAGGAAGTCAGTGTGGCATGGATTGTGGAAACAAGCCAGTGGGTGGGCCAAGATGTGCACGCAGTCCCAAACAGACAAGATACAGCAACACACCAAGGTCCTCCCACAGACTTTCAAGTCAATGGAAGGAAGGTTTGACCACATCCACGTGGACATAGTGGTGCCTTCACCAATCTCACAGGCTTTCCACTGCCTGTTCATGGTGGTTGACCGTTTCACCCGGTGGCCAGAAACAATCCCCTGGCTGACACATCCACTAGGTCCTACTCCAAAGCACTCCTCTAGTCCTGGGTACCAAGGTTTGAACTACCACACCACATAACCTCTGACATAGGAGCACAATTCACCCCCAGCCTGTGGAGTGATGATGCCAACCAGTGGGGCATTCAGCTACACCACATGATAGCATACCACCCGCTGTCCAACGGGATGGTGGAGCACTTCCACAGGCACCTCAAGGTTTCCCTTAGGACCAGACTCAAGGACTCCAACTGAGTGGACAAACTTCTGTGGGGTCTGCTAAGCATTCATACAGCACTGCAGAAGAAGACCTCCATACACCCTCCACCGAGCTCGTCAACGGAGCACCACTCATGGTCCCTGGGTATTTTGTCCCACTGTCCAGAAGACAACAGGAGGATACAATCACCTTCCTGGATAGCCTGTGTGCACAGGTCAGTTACCTGGCTCCGATCCCACCCTCCAGACACAGGCAAGCCAACTTCAACATCTCCAAAGTCCGTAAAGACTGTGAGTCCATGTTCGTGCACAGAGGGCCAATACAGAAGCCTTATGAAGACCCCTTCCAAATCATCCCAAACAACAGAGCCATCTTCGAATTAGACATTGGTGGCAAACCATAGGTTTCCACCACAGACAGGCTCAAGCTGACACACGCGAACCCGACACAACCTGTGGAGATGCCAGCACCTCGTCACAGAGGCAGATCTCCAAAGGCATTGAGGACTGCATCCACGGACACTAGAAACTGTAGCAATGTTTCTTAGGGGGCGGGGTGGGTCATGAACCGCCACCACGGAAATCAGGCTGGCACAACGCACAGTAACAAACAGCGGCATAACTCATTAACTTGACACCCGTATCACGAACCAGCGTGGTTGGAAGCTGGGGCAGTACAAGTCAGGCAGCCCTAAAATGGGGCTGGCCAGGCTGCCCAGCTAACAGAGCAACACCAGGCTGGGGAAGAAGGGGATTCGTATGGAAGAATTTTCCCGTGGGCATGAATCCTGCTTATGTTATTCATGCGGCTGATGTCAGCCAATCAATCTAACGGCGGGAACTCCAACTGTATAAAATGCACCTTTCCAGCCTCTAAAAAGGCAGAGCTTCAACTCCCAGGGCTACAACGCAAATTATTAATGTTACCTACAGATTTGTACAAAATCATTGTTTGCATCAACTCTCTTTAATGCCTCAAAAATTAAAAAGATTTAATATCTTCAGAATTATGTCTCAGATGTGATAAAGAGATAGGTTCTTTTTGTCATTTGACTTGTCTGTGTCTTAAGGTTCAACCATTTGGGATATAAATTAAAGTATTTTTGGAGGAAATATATTAAGGTTAAACTTCCATTGGATCCAATGTTAATTTTGATGGGAAATATAGAGATGAAAATGAAGGTTTACAATGTCTCAAACTGAATTTTAACGATCAACTTCAGGTGTTTGAAGGAAATGTGCAGCCATGATTCGGAGATGGGGGATGGATTTGGGGATTCAGAGCTGGGATCTCGAAATGAGATCTTGTATTCCTCTGGAAAAATAACATAATTTACATGATAAATATCACTTTGGTTTGGAAAATATGGAGCCATATATACAAGAGGTTGGTTGGAAAACTGAAGCTCTCAATGGCTCATCCTGGTGGAGATTCGCGGTTTCATGACAATTGGTTCGAATTTATATTTCTCTTTGATAAGCTCCTTTTCCTTTTTTTTCTTTTTGGTCGACTTGTGAGGGAAGAGGTGATGGGTAGGAAGGAGTTGTGGGGTAATGGAGAGGGAGGGGGTAATGGGTAGGGAGGTGTTGGTGGGCAGGGAGGGGGTGGTGCGTAGGGAAGGTTGTTGGGGAGGGAGGGGTGATGGGGAGGGAGGTGGTGATGGGTAGGGAGGGGTGATGGGGAGGCAGAGTTGGTGGGTCAGAAAGGGTGATGTGAGGGAGGGGTGATGTTGACCCCCAAGTCCGAGGTGCTTTGGTGCTCTTCGAGCAGTGGATGAACTGCTTCAGTAACTTCCTCGATGCTGCTGCTGAGGTGGTCAACGTCGACAAGAAGAAGTTAAAAATCCTCAGGCACGAGTCGGCCAGTGGGCCTTCCTGACAATCCAAGGCAGTGCGACTCACAACGAGGCAATGTCTGAGCTACAGCTGCTGTACAAGACTAAAGTGAACGTGGCATACCCCCGTTACGTGCTGACGTCCAGAAAGCAACAGCCTGGTGAATCCACTGGAGTTTGTCTGGTCCCTGGTCACACAAGGAAAAGACTGGGGAAACTCATGACCACTATATCCCTGACCCAATGCGTGGAAGAACTGATTTGAGACACCTACGTGTGGGATTTGAGGTCAGATTATATCTGGCAACGACTCCTCGAGGAGGACTGGCTCAACTCAAAAGGCTCAATCAGAACCTTAGACTCAGCCCAGCGCCATACGGTGTCGATCGCGGGCAGAAAGGAACCATCTCCGTATGTTCCACCACAAGGGCCTTCCGCATGGGACTATGCATCAGGCGCTACCGACCTGACTACGGCTGCAATCACGCTGTCAGCATCGTTGAGATGCAACTTCTGTGAGCAGTCCAAGCATTTGTGATGCCTCTGCCCCACGAGGGTGAGCTACATGTTCAGTCTATGGGAAGAGGGGCCATTACCAGAAAGTCTGCAGGTCTCAACTACAGTCCGGGAGCAGTGCGGCGTGCATTCCTGAGGAATTCTGGCGCTGACCGCATGCGCGATAAGGGGAGCGCCATGTTGTTGGCCATCACTCCCAACCTCGGCACCTCCGCCTACCACCCTGACAACATCACTTCCGACCAGCACTACTCCATTTCCGTCTTCTTCTTCATCGAACATTGCGTGGTCAACATGGGGGTCACCATCTTGGGAAGGCCTCCCTGCTGATGACATCGATGAAGGGATGTCTATCCTGCATCAGTCACCCTGAATCAAGCCAGTCCTCACGCGATCTCAAACTCCATGATGTGGATCAAGTTGAATGGGCACAAAACAAATGGTCTTTTCAATAGCGGCAGCACGGAAAGCTTCGTGTACCCTGACATGGTCCAGAGACTTTCCCTACCAGTCCGACCCATGACCAGGATGGTTTCAATGGTTGCAAGGGACCAACAGACCAGTATCTGGGGGTATTGTGTAGCATCACTTATGGTGGTGGTGTGGGGGGGGGGGAGTGTTATAACAATTCCATATTGTTAATTTGGCCTCGCCTCAGCGCACGGATCCTTCTGGGCCTTGACTTTCAGAATCAGTTCTGGAGTGTGATGATGGCATTCAGGAGACCCTAAGTATCGCTGACCATCCACAGCCATCAGTGCCCGACACTGCCTTGTGGTCCTAGCACGCAGCCACCGGCACCGTCCTGCGGACTCAGTACCCAGTCTCCGGCACCATACTACAACCACACCATGCTACGGGTGCTGCCCTCCATCACAGTTCGTGAACCTCACCCTGGATTGTAAAACAATGGCCACCTAGAGTAGATGCTATAGCTTGGAAGACATGTAGTTCATCCGGGCTGAGGTTAAATGACTCCTGGCAGAGAGGATCATAGCCCCTAGCACCAGTTCCTGGAGGACACAGGTCCTCGTGGTCAGAGGTGCGGTCAAGCCCTGGATGGTAATTGATTATATTCAGACCATCAACCATTTCACCCAGTTGGATGCGTTCCCGCTTCCCCGTATCATCGACTTGGTCAATTAAGTTGTTTAGTACAGCATTTTTTCGACAGTGACCTCAAGTTAGCTTACCATCAACTCCCCCTCTGTCCAGCTGATCAAATATATACAGGCTTTAAGCAGACGGAAAGCTCTTTCACTTCCTGCGGGTGTGTCTCGGGGTTACTAACGGTGCTTCTACCTTTCAGAGAGTGATGGAATAGATGGTGGAGGAACACGGGCTGACAGCGACGTTCCCCTACCTTGACAATGTCACCATCTGCAGCCATGACCAGCAGGACCACGACGCGAATCTCGCAAAGTTCATGCATATGGCCAAGTCCTTCAAATGCGTGTTCAACACGCAGCGCCTGGCCCTTCTTGGATGTATCATGGTACATAGTGTCATTGCCCCCAACCCAGACCGCATACAACCCCTCATGGAGTTCCCTGTCTCAAACTCCCTGAAGTCGTTTAAGGGGTGCCCAGAGCTATTTTCATATTATGCTCAATAAGCTTCGCCGATAAGGCCCACCCCCTAATTCATACAAACACCTTCCCATTGTCGGCGGATGCCCAGGCTACTTTTGACCAAATTAAGGGAGACATCACAAATGCCACGATGCATGCCGTGGATGAATCTGTCCCCTTTCAAGTGGAGAGCGATGCCTCCGATGTCGCACTGGCTGTCATGTTAAACCAAACAGGCAGTCCGATTATCTCGCACCCTGCACAGTCCCGAACTCCCGAACTCTGGTACTCCTCTGTCAAGAAGGAGTCTCAAGCGATCGTTGAAGTGGTGGCCACTGGTGACACTAACTGGCCGGTAAAAGATTTACTTGTTGACTGACCAGAGGGCAGTGGCCTTCATTTTCAGTGCCAAACAACAGGGTAAAATCAAGATTGACAAGATTCTGAGGTGAAGGATAGAATTGTCCACCTACATCTATGACATCTTGTACCAGCGGGTAAGCTCAATGTCCCCTCGGATGCCCTAGCCCGAGAGACGTGCGCCAGCATGCATCTCGACCATCTCCAGATCCTCCATGACCACCTATGTCACCCCGGAGTCATGAGGTTGTATCATTTCATTAAAACGTGAAACCTCCTGTACTCCGTTGAGGATGACTGGTCCATGACCAGACACTGACAAATGTGCGCCATGTGTAAACCTCAGTTCTACCGACCAGAAAAGGCACACCTCATCAAGACCGCCCGCCCTTTCGAATGACTCAGTATCGATTTCAAGGGCCCCCTCCTGACCACAAATAGGAACGCCTATATCCTGACGGTGGCGGACAATTTCTCCAGGTTCCACTTTGCAACCCCCTGCCCAGATACGACCTCAGCTATGGTCATCAAGGCCCTGAGCAGTATCTTCTCTCTTTTTGGGTGCCCTGACTACATCCATAGTGACCGAGGGACCTCGTTCATGAGTGAGGAAATGCAACAGTACTTTTTTGGCCTGAGGCACAGCCACCAGCAGGATCACCAGCTTTAACCCCAGAGGTAATGGCCAGGTGGAAAGGGAGAACAGCACCGTCTGGATGGCAATGGCCCTGGCCCTCAGATCTAAAGATTTGCCAGTATCCCGCTTGGTAGGACGTCTTGCCCAAAGCCCTCCACGCCATCTGGTCTTTACTATGCACCGCTAATATGACAACCCTGCATTAACACCTCTTTGCTTTTCCTAGATCACCGAATGGTTCCTCCATCCCTCCCTGGCTGACCACCCCAGAGCCGGTTCTGCTTCGGAAGCACGTCAGGGGACATAAGACGGACCCACTGGTTGAAGCGGTGCACCTCATCCATGCAAACCCTCAATACGTCTTGTGGGGGGGAGAGACCAGCAGCGTGAGTCGGGTAGGGGGGGGTGCGTGGGAGGATACCGGCAGTGTGAATCAGGTGGGGGGGAGAGACAGCAGCATGAGTGCCAGGCAAGGAGGGAGGGGAGAAGACTGGCAGCGAGTCGCATATTAAAAGTAAAAGAGCCACATGTGGCTCACGAGCCGCTGATCGGCCACCTCTGCTCTAGCTGTTGGTGGTGGGAGGGGAGTGCTTTTCCCGCCCCTGGTTTGCTGGGTTTTGTCCTGCTGCTGTTGTGTTATAGCTGTTACTATGGTTGTGGTGTCACCCCCGCTTGTGGATTATGTTCTGGTGGGTTCCATTTTTATTAAAGGTGGGTGAATGTAGTGATATGATTGTATGTGCTGGCTGCCCCTCTCTACGGGTGTCCTTCTAACTTGGCTCCTCCCTTAGTCCTGCCCATGTGACCCCAGCCATAAAGGTCGAGTCCCCTCTCCTTCCCGCTCCTTCCTAGCCTTGGACCCGGGCCAGCAGTCTCTAGTACAATAAAGCCTATCGTTCCCCTCAGTCTTTGTCCGAGTCATATTGGGGATAATGAGAGCGCCCAACAATGATCTATTTAAAAGACTGGAAAGAATGGGAACTTGTGACAAAGCATCTGACCAAATAAGGATAAGACTAAATAAAGAGTTTGGGGTCACAAAATCAGGGAATGGGAGAAGTAAACAAGGGCTGGCTTTAAGACAAGGAGAGGAACAGCATTTGAGAGGTTAAATGAACAGTTCCTCAGTTAAATGACCAATTCAATTAAGAAAGGAGTGGTTTATGAACACAAAGAAATGCATAAAAATGAAAGTAAATATATCAGTGAATGTGCCTTGTCTAAAGGACACCCGCTCTTGCAAGAACGTTGAATAAAAGGTTCTATCACTTCACCCACTGACTCTGTGAAATGATTTCTTCACTTAGCTGGGTTTCTCACAGGAATCAGTTACAATTTAATTCTGTTTTCTTCTTCAAATATAATTAACAACTACTTTTCTTGAAGTAACCCTGTGCTGTGGTGCCTATCTATTGCTGCTGGGTTTTGGGGTCCTCTGGACTCCGTAACAATATGTACTGGAATGGAGTAATTCATGTTCTATTCTGTGATTTTAGATGAAATATTAAGAAAGAGAGAAAGTGTTGGGCCTGGACGAGAAGGGCCAGGCTGCCTGTTTCAGAGCTGGAATTGTGAGATGGTTCTAGGAATCATCTTTGAATATCTGTACCATGTCCAAAGTCTGGTAACTCGTCATGTAGAACTGTAAAGTCAGGCAGCTTTTACACCTTAAAAGGAGATTTTCTTTGTGGGGGGGGGGGGCGTTTCCTCAACTTATAATCATATAAATTATAACAGATCAACATCAGGCAGCTTTTACACCTGAAAAGGAGATTTTCTTTGGGGGGGGGGGGGTTTCCTCAACTTATAATCATATAAATTATAATAGATCAACATCAGGCAGCTTTTACACCTTAAAAGGAGATTTTCTTTGGGGGGGGATGTTTCCTCAACTTATAATCATATAAATTATAATAGATCAACATCAGGCAACTTTTACACCTTAAAAGGAGATTTTCTTTGGGTTTTAATTGGCTGGTTTCAGTGACATCACAATCGCCATTTACTCTATAAACATCGTGCAGTGGGCAAGTTGTCAGACTACTTCACGACTCTTGGATATCCTGACGACTTAGCTGAACACATATCACGATGCCACAAAGAATTACACCGATTTACTTCCCATCACATTGGACCATTCATCGAATGAGTACGATCTCAGAGGAACAAGATTTCACCATCTTCCTACAAGATGAGGGAAGTTCAGGTCACTGTCACCCCAGAGAACATCCCATTCGAATTGCGTGGGAGGAGGATCTGCCTCGAAGACCATGGCAGATCCTCCTTAGAAAGATCCTGAATCGGGTGGCAGTGGCCTGCAGAATGTGCTGCGGTCACTCATAGACCATTCCCTGACCGAAAAACATCCTCGTGCACCAGTCAGTTGCTTAACTGACAACATCAACATTACGCTGCCCATCATCTCTGCATCGAAAGTGGATAATAGGTCTAAAATGTTAATAAATTATGGAAGGTTCACTTTCAAAAAACCGAGAGTGCAAGTGTCCTATCTGCTTTTACCTTGAGGTCTGGCAGTTCATGCCCTCTGCATATGAAGTGAATGTGCTGGGTAGAAGAGTTAAGATGTTATTATAACTGTATTCTGAAAGATAGAGCAGACTTTTAAATGATTGCTGTGAATGACTAAGAAATGGGTATTGGGACACTCACACAGACAGGTCAGCTACAACTCACAACATTCCAGACAACTCTCCATTCTCACCTCTTCCCTAAAGCCAGCTCCTGGTCCTCTGCACAATAACACGAGGACCTGCTGTTACACCAACCAGCTGTCAGACGCAGCCCATTCATAAACGGCTTCCCGCCCACAAACAGCTAACTGTGCGACAAGCTTGTCAAAGAGAATGTGGAAACATCATAAGCCTGCAGACCGAGCAAGGGCCCTGATGGCTTGGCTTTAGTGTCTGGAATTCAACTAACCCCGTTCCAAATCATGAAGACTCTCCTCCCCTCCCCGACTCGCGCTGCCAGTCTCCCCCGTTGGAACCAAGGGGTTAAGTAATCATGGAAAATATGCCTATGTACTATTCATTATATATTCATTATCCATTACTATGTAACAATTTACTATTTACTTCAATTATACTGTTTAAGGGAAATATTAATGCAATTAAGTAACAGCCACAGTATGTAGAAAAGTTGGCTGATTATTCTTCTTTTCTTTGGCTTGGCTTCGCGGACGAAGATTTATGGAGGGGGTAAAAAGTCCACGTCAGCTGCAGGCTCGTTTGTGGCTGACAAGTCCGATGCGGGACAGGCAGACACGATTGCAGCGGTTGCAGGGGAAAATTGGTTGGTTGGGGTTGGGTGTTGGGTTTTTCCTCCTTTGCCTTTTGTCAGTGAGGTGGGCTCTGCGGTCTTCTTCAAAGGAGGTTGCTGCCCGCCAAACTGTGAGGCGCCAAGATGCACGGTTTGAGGCGTTATCAGCCCACTGGCTGATTATAGTATGTGTAGAATTTGCTGCCTCCAAATACAAAGAGAGAAAATACTTTCATCCCCAAAGTTACACTGCTCATTGTAAAGCACACATGGGAGTAAGAGGATAGCAGATAGGAGAAGTTACACAGGATGAGGTTGGAGGAACCATAGGGACAGTGATTTATTCTGAAACAGGCCAGTGACAGGAAGATAAGTGTATTGCAAGGATAAGCGATAAGACTACCATGACTGAGAATGTCAGAGACAAATAAAATGGATAAACCAATTTAGTAGGAATGATGTCATAAGGGTACACGGGAGGTGTTGATTAGAACAGAAGACTATGGCCAGCCGAGAACAAAGAAATAATTAGAAATATCTGGGGTATGAATTGACTTCTGATCAAAACAACAGGATGTTCTGGCCTTGGGGATTAAGATAGGAGGTCCACATCATCGATAATTGCAGAGCAGGAAATTGCTTGAGATAAATCTTATGCAAGGAGTCTATCAAAGAAAGCCAACTCTTGGTCAATGTAACAATGTTGATGTATATAAACAGAAGAGACTGGACAGTAGGTGTGAGTCTTGGGGAATAGCTCACCGAGAAGGTGATTTAAGAAACAAATGACTGAATCAGAGCTCTGTTAAGTTTTATTCTTGTACTATGTAATAAACTGATTGTGAAACCGAATACCTTCTCCTATCACTTCATTCAACGAGCACGCTGGACTCAGACGACACAGACCAAATTGAGGGTAGGGTAAGGCCAGAGTCCGACACAAACTAAACCATCCTGTCCCTCAATAACTACCCGAGTGTTACCCTGGGCAGGTGTCACTATTTCCCCTTTTACAGGAGGGCCACTACCTGGTGATGCCACCCATGCCTTTTGTCCGACATTCTCTTGCTCGGGAATGGGATCAATGACTGTTTTTCCACTGGAATAGGCTGTATATTTTTAACCTACTCTAATTTTACCAGATTCTCCCAAATATATATTCCATGACAATGGGGTTAAGGGCGTAACCAATGTGGCCTTCATCGTGTGAGGTTGCATCAGACTGAGCATGGAAACTAAGTACAAGGGCACCGAGTGCCGCTATGAACCAAGGATCTACCTGTCTCAGGTGTTCTGAAAGATTGGTGCAATGTTCCAGTCAGCTAGACTTTGCCACATCATCTTCGTGGAAATGTTTTCATAGACAAACATTTATGACCACAAAGCCATCAGGTAGTCGTCAGCACAGAATTCCTGCTGACACAGAGAGACCAGGACTTGATGGATAATGTGGGGTGGTCCTCTGAGCAGAGAATCCAGAGACAGACATCCAGACCTCCCTCTGGTTAAGGAGAGTGAGGCCATCATGGACAAGGAGTGTGGCCTGAAGGACCAGGTCAAGGAACTTGAGCTGCAGCTCGATGATCTTACTCTGGTTAGGGAGAATGAGGCTATTGTAGACAATAGCTACAGGCAGATGGTCGCACAGGGGCTCACGGGATGAGGGTCAGTGGGTTACCGTTAGGAGGAGGAAAGGGAGGGGTCAGATTCATGTGCAAGCACCCAAGTCTGTAATCTTCAGAAATCAGTACTCCACCTTGAATACTGAGGAAGGGGATAGTCAGACTATGGTGGGCAGAGGTGTGGTGTCAAACTCTGTAGGGAAAAAAGGAAATGGGCGATAGTGATACGGTGAGGGTTGGTAGGATAAGGAAAGAGACAAGTTTAAATAATTTGAGGGAGGAAAAGCAGGAAGTGTTAAACAGATGTTGCAGTGAAAATTGTTAGAATGGTAGAGAGGAGGATATGCAGAAGGTAGGATATAGGAGATACCTGAGTTATATTTATTTTAATGCGAGGTGCGTAGTAAGGAAGCTGGATGAGCTAAAGGAGTGGATTGACATGTGGCATTATGATATTGTGGCCATTAGCGAGATATGGTTGAAAGAAGGTTGTGACTGGCAGTTGAATGTTCCAGGATTTTGCTGCTTTAGGTGTGACAGAGTTGGTGGATTAAGAGGGGGAGGTGTGGCATTACATGTCAGGGAGGATATTACAGCAGTGCTGAGGCAAGACAGACTGGAGGGCTCGTCAAGAGAGGCAGTGTGGGTAGAGCTGAAAAATAAGAAGGGTGAAGTTACTATTATGGGGTATATTATAGGCCTCCAAATGGGGAAAGGGAACGAGGAGAGCAAATGTGCAAATAGGTGAGATATGCAAGTGAAATAGGGTGGTGTTGGTTTGGGATTTCAATTTTCCAGACATCGATTGGGAAATGTAGTCAGTAAAAGGGCAGGATGGCTTAGTATTTATGCATTGTGTTCAGGATTGCTTTTTGCAGCAATATGTTGTGACGCCAACTAGAGTGGAAGCAGTGTTCGATCTGTTGTTTGGGAATGCAATGGGGCAGGTGACAGAGGTGAGCGTTAGGGCGAACCAGATCCAATGATCATGGGTCCATTAGTTTTAGCTTAATGATGGAAAGGAATAGGTCGGGTCCGAGGTTGAAGGTCTTCGAGTGGGGGAAGGCCAGCTTTGGAGAAATGAGAAGGGATTTGCAGAGAGTTGTGTGGGCTGAACTTTTTCCTGGAAAGGATGTAGAGAAAATTTGGGGGACATTTAGTGGTGAGATTTTGAGAGTACAGGATCTTTATGTTCCAGTCAGGCCAAAGGGGATGAGTAAAGGTTCGAGGGAGCCATGGTTTCCTGGTGAAATTAAGAGGTTGGTTCGGGACAAGAGGGAGACCTACACCAAATATAAAAAACAAAGGATTGAGGAGATAGGTAAAAAGGGATGAGGTGTCCATAGCCAATCAGGCAAAGGTGAATCCTCAGGGTTTTTTCAGATATGTGAACAGTAAAAGGAGGATTAAACATAGAATAGGTCGACTGGATGATGGGACCAGTGAACTATGTCAGGAACCGTATGAGATGGAGAAATATTGAACAATTTGTTCTCATCTGTATTCACGAGGGAAGCAGACATTGGGCTCTACAAGATAAGAGAGGCAAAGGGGTTAGTTATGGAAAGAATATGGATTAGTAAAGTGAGAGTTTTGGAGCTTCTTGGGTCAGTTAAGGTGGATAAGTCTCCTGGTGCTGATGGGATTTTTCGCAGGACTTTAAGGGAGGTGAGGGAACAAATAGTGGGGGCATTGACAGTGATTTTTCAAAGATCACTGGAGGAGGGTGTGGTGCCACGGGATTGGAGGGTTGCAAATGTAGTTCTGTTGTTCAAAAAAGGCAGTAGGTGTAGGCCAAGTAATTATCGGCCAGTAATTTTGACTTCGGTGGTGGGGAAGGTTATGGAGGGTATTCTTCAAGATAGGATGTACAAATATCTGGATAGGCAGAGATTTATTGGGGCACCCAGCATGGGTTAGTGAAGGGAGAATCATGTTTGATGAATCTTGTTGAGTTTTTTGAAGAGGTGAGGAGAAAAGTAGATGAAGGTAGGACGGTTGACGAGATCTATTTAAATTTTAGTAAAGGCTTTTGATAAGGTACTGCATGTAACGTTAGTTAGGAAGGTTCATCACTAGGGATTAATAGATAGTGAGATGGGTTCAGAGGTTGCTGGGAGATAGACAGCAGACAGTCATGGTGGACAACTGTCTGTTAGGATGGAAGCCTGTGACAAGTGGTGTGCCTCAGGGATCGGTGTTGGATACCCTGTTCTTTATCATTTATATTCATGATTTGGTTCAGGGGGTGGTTAACAGGGTAAGCAAATATGCAGACGATACAAAAATTGGGGAAGTGGTGGATGGTGAGGAAGGTTTTCTTGGATTACAGGATTTGGTTTGTTTAGAAAAGTGGACTGATGGAATTTAATGTTGACAAGTGTGAGGTGCTGCATTCCGGAAAAAATAATCAAAATATGACCTATGCAGTTAAGGGGAGGGTGACGAGGAATGAGGAGGAACAGAGGGATCTTGGAGTTATGGTACAGAGTTCACTGAAGGTGGATTCCCATGTAGACAGGGTGGTTAAGAAGGCATATGGTCTGCTGGCCTTCATAAATCATAGCATAGAGTGTAGGAGCTGGAAGGTGATGCTGCAGCTCTTTAAGGCATTGGTGAGGCCAGGTTTTGAGTTTTGTGCTCAGTTCTAGTTTCCAAATTATACGAAGGATATAGATAAGGTGGAGATGGTGCAGAGAAGATTTACAAGAATGTTGCCTGGCTTACAGCATCTGGATGAGAGGGAGAGATTAAGGAGACTGGGACTTTATTCATTGGAATGTCGATGACTGAGAGGGGACTTGATGGAGGTATTTAAAATTATGAAAGGAATAGATAGACTAGACATAAACAAAATCATTCCTCCGAGGGCAGGGAAGTTTGGAACAAGAGGCCATGAGTTAAGGGTAAGAGGGCAAAACGTTAGGAGAAATATTAGAGGATGCTTCTTCATTCAGGGAGTGGTGGCAGAATGAAATGTTCTTCCGAATGAGATAGTTGCAGCAGGGTCCCTTCTGTCATTTAAGAGATGGTTGGATGTGTGCATGGAGGTGAGGGGGTTGGAGGAATATTGGCGGAGAGTGGGAGGATTGAGCTAGTGGATTTGTTCTCGTGAACCGGTGATAACTCGAAAGGCTGACATGGCCTGTTTCCGCTCTGTAAATGGTTATGTGGTTACATGGTGACACAGTTTTGCATTTCAATGTCCCGTCCCTTGTTACAAAACTCTCTGCTCTCCACGTTAGTGCTGCACATTTCTTCACTGCTGCTATGGCTGTTTGAAATTTTTCCAAATTCATTTTTGTATCTGCTTCATAAATATGATTCGTATTTTTATCTTCAGAATTTGTCCTAATAATATACTGAAATCCTTCCCAAATTCTTCCACTTTTACACAGGTCCAAACCGAATGGAAAAAAAAAGTTCCGATCACCTGATTACATTGAAAACATTTCTCGGAATAATTGGAGATAAGTCCATTTAATTTATATGGAGTATAACAGAATTGATGTAGACAATTGTAATTTTATAACTGACATAAATCATATTTGTAACATTCTTGACACAATCTTGACCCTATTTCTTCTTGAATTTGTATATTTCAATCTTCTTTCCACCTTTGTTTTGATTTATATAAATTCTTTTCCCCATATTATATTTGATGTCTATAAAATCTCCTTCCCAAAAACTGAATATTCTATTCCCTCTGTTCATAGGCAATAACACATATTTACACACTGGTGCTTTTCTTGAGATCCCTACCTTTTTTCCCTAAACATACATTAATTTCTTGCCACATTCTGATCAGATCTATCTGTTTTTTTTCTAGTAATTTGACTCTCCATTTACTGATAAAATACTTTGCTTCCCCTCCTCCATTGTTGTCGGGTTCGTGTGGGTCACAAAGGTTAAGAATCAGACAAAAGCGGAGGTACAAAGCACACTTTTATTTTGGGGATGGAAACAGGACAACAGGGTCGATGTGTCAAGAAAACCTCCACACACAGAATACGCAGGGAGTAAATATACACTTCTAATTAGGAGGGAGAAACCATCAGAGCCTGGGGGAAATTACATGAACGCACACATTCAACATTCAGGATCAAGGTGATACTGTGAGCTCCCACCCCTTGACCGGTATGGACATGGCTCTTCCTAGCTGACCTCGAGACTCACCCCAACCCAGTGTGAAAGGTGCTACTTACTAGCCATGAGGGAGTCGAAAGAGAAAGAAGAAAGGGGGACATGGTCCTTTAAAGTTCTGCGGGCCGTGCTGGGAGGGCCAATCTCTCGGGGCAGGCTGGGCCCCGTTGACTGCTGTGGCCAATGCTCGAAGCCAAGTGCAGGGGCTCAGCAGGGGTCAGTTGAGATAATTCACCTGGGCCAATTGGGTGAAGGTCAGGCGTGAGTCTGGCCAGGATGCCTGGACAGCAGTTCCTGGTGATTTACGTGGGCCAATCGCAAGGGTCACCTTGATGGCTTGGAGTGAGTCTTTGGCCTTGATTGGCAGGTAATGTGTCCACTGAACTGGAGCACAGCAGCGCCTCCAGGTGGTGGATACTGCCTCTCCATTGACAATCCACCCCTTCGGAAGACATGCTGATTGCCAATAAAGTGCGACAGGTAATAAGAAGATTTAATGGGGCAATGCAAGGGTGCATATAAATTGACAATCACATCATGGAATAACTATAGCAATGATAACAAAAATAAGTGCAATCCCCCAGTGAATGATAGTCACCCAAATGCCCCTCATGGAGCCAAATGGCCCCCAGGATCCCCATGAGGTGGTGATGCTGGTCCCTGGATTTTTGAATTTTGGCCATTGAGTCCCGAATGTGGTCAGTCAGGTGGGTGATGTTAAAGGATTCCTTGGGAATGTAGGTGCAGCACTCCTGGCCAATGACAGCACAGCCGCCAGCAGGTAGTCCAGGGCTATCTGATTTGGCATTTCCACCATAACTCTCTCCTTCAGCTCCACAACTGTCCAGGTCAGGGTGTCCTGTGTATGGTGCAGGGACACTGCTGTCTCGTTGGCCAACATCTCTAGGAGGGTGGTCATCTGGGTCACTTCGTTGGAGAGCCATGCGGTGCCATATCTGAGGAAGGCGATCATCCAGAATAATTCGCCTGCAGTAAGGGCACGTTGCAGTGGTCGCTAAAAGGCTGGGTGCTCCCATAGGTCATCAAGAGAGTGGATGTAGGGCACCTTGAATGTGGGGAAATGGCAGCCCTACCAGGTGGCAGTAAGCTAGGAGTAGATATGGTGGCCACCTACCCAGTGGGTCCCATTTATGGTCCAGGGGCCCCCCACCTTGCTGACACCAACAGAGGTGGTGATGCGGAGGCCGGTTACATTGTGTGCTAGCCGTCACAGCTGCCGTCTGGGAGGGTGGAGGTGTGTCTTTGGGGGAGTCTTAACCAACACTTCTTTGGTCTATGGAGGAGCTGTGGGATGATGCAGAGTGTCGGGACTCGAGTGGTGGTCCAATTTTAGGCAGGCAAATACTGGTTCCTGAAGCATCCACCCCATCGGGAGTCAGTGGAAGGAATAGTGTTGAGTTAACCCAAACCCACTGAAGCAAAGAGTCTCGGTAGGCAGTTCATCTGAGAGTCGTCTAGTTGGTTGGGGTTGAGTGGTAATGCTTGATTGGTGTGTGCTGGAGTTTGGACACAGACCCTGCAGTCTGAACTATTCGTGGTGGTGATGAAATCATAGGTAATGCAGAGGAACGTGATCACCGATCTGACATTGCCAATGGTTGCCGCTAGCAGCAAGGGTAGAAGCAGTGCTTGCATGTCCTGTGGGGTTGAAAAAAAATTCATTGTCCCTTTGTGAGATGGTGGGTGTGGAGACAGGAGAGTTTGCTTTGGCCCAGAATTGCGAACTACTGGGAATATACTGGACTGAACGTGACAATCTCCTCCAACTCTCCCCAATACCTCACTCTCAGGGGTTTTTGGGGGCTCTGGTTCCATGGATGGGAGTGTTGAATGTGGTGAGATATGGGGTTGTCTCCTTGGCTGGTGGGGCGTGGGTTAAAGTGATCCACAGCCTGTTGCAGCACCGTCAGCTCCACCCCCCACCGACCCACCTTGATGTGTGCGAGTGGGTCAGAGTGCAGATGCTCTCTGTGAACTGGCCTTTCATCCTTTCAACCAACCAGGATGCCTGGGGGTGATAGGGGATGTGGAGCAGCCAGGATATCCCCACCTCAGCAGCCCAGTCTTGGGCTTTAGACCCCGAAAAGTGTGAGCCAGGATTGAATCGCTCCTCCAACAGGATTCCGTAAATGGAGGACAGGGGCTGTAATCCTTTAATGGTGTTATTCTGGTCGGCTTTCTCACAGGAAGTCGAGCACGTCGATTTTGGACTGATTCAGGGTGAGGGCGACCCTGAACTGTTCTGTCCATCATCATGTGCTGTAAACCCCTAGATGGCTGCTTTTGCGGTGAGCCCAGGCAGCCAGTGCCCCATTGTCAGTGTCTGGTGGGGAGGTGGAGTCAGTGCATCTTTGAGCAACTTTGGCCAAGGCCACATTGTGCGCAGCCTCCTCTATGGTGTTGCAGGTCTGGATGTCTACGTGGTGAACTGTGATCTCTCTGTGGGGGCTTGGTCCCAGAGCAACTGCCCGTGGTGCTGTCCCCAAAGGGGGCATCGTGGATTTCTCACCCTGTCTCATGCCATTGGGCCATACAGACCACCATGCCATTGGCCACTGCCCATGAATCGGGGTGGATGTTAATGGGCCCAGTGGTGTCCTGAAGTGTGAATGCCATTGCTGCCAGTTCAGCAAGTTGGCTGGAGCCCCCCTCTCCCTCTTTGATGATGACGTTCCCCATGGTAGAGTAGAGAGCCGCTGCCTTCCGGTATTGATTACCCCCTTTCCAGCGGCTCGAGCTGCCTGTGATCCAGGCTTGTATCTGGCTGTGTGGGCTCACTGCAAAATCAGCCACCGATGGGCTGACAGCACATGACAATGGGCAGAACAGTTCAGGGTCGCCCTCACCCGGAATCAGTTCAAAACCAACGTGCTTGACTTCCCCATCTGTCAGCAGGTAAAGTCAAGAGGAAGGCCAACTGGGCCTCCGGGACAAATTTGCTGTGGCATGGGAGCTGGTCGTGTATGGCAGATCAATGATATTGGACTCCTCCCTCACCAAGATTAAAAAAATACCTAGTATATCCTGACCATGGTGAATACGTATTCTGCTGCACTGGTGGCAGTGTCCTGTGAGAAAGCCAACCACAATAACACCATTAAAGGATTACAGCCCCTGTCCTCCATTTACGGAATCCTGTCGGAGGTGCCGATCCAATCCGGGCTCACACTTTTCGGGGTCTAAAGCCCAAGAATGGGCTGCTGAGGTGGAGATATCCTGGCTGCTCCACATCCCCTATCTCCCCCAGGCATCCGGGTCAGTTGAAAGGATGAAAGGTCAGTTCACGGAGAGCATCTGCACTCTGACCCCCTTGCACACATCAAAGTGAGGGGGGGTGGCTGACGGAGCTGCAACAGGCTGTGAATCACTTTAACACACGCCCCACCGGCCAAGGAGACATCCGCATATCTCACCACCTTTAACACTCACATCCCCGGAAACAGATCCCCCCAAATCCCCCGAGACTGAAGACTTGGGGAGAGTATGGGTACAACAGCCATGAAGTCCACCCCAAAAGGGGGGAGATTGTTGCTTTCAGTGCTGGAGATTCCCAGTGGTTCGCAATTCTGGGCCTAACCAACCTCTCCTGTCTCCACACCCACCATCTCACAAAGGGACAATGAGTTTTTTTTTCCACCCCACAGGAACATGCAATGCCTGCTTCTACCCTTGCTGCTAGCGGCAACCATTTGCAATGTCAGATTGCTGATCACGTTCCTCTCCATAACCTATGATTTCACCACCACCACGAACAGATCGGACTGCTGGATCTGTGTCCAAACTCCAGCACACACCAAACAAGCATTACCACTCACCCCCAACCAACTGGACGACTCTCAGATGAACTGCCTACCGAGACTCTTTGCTCCAGTGGGTTTGGGTTAACTGTATGGGGTGGACCTAATGGCAGCTCACCACCCCTGGTATCTCTGCTTAACACTATCCCTTCCACCGACTCCCAATGGGGTGGATGCTTCAGGAACTGGTATTTTTCTGCCTAAAAGTGGACCACCACTCGAGTCCCGACACTCTGCATCATCCCACAACTCATCCATAGACCAAAGAAGTGTTGGTGCAGACTCCCCCACAGACACACCTCCACCCTCCCAGTCGGCAACAGTGACGACCGGCACAGAGGGTACCCGGGCTCCGCACTCCATTGGTGTCACCAAGCTGGGGGGCCCCTGGACCTTGAATGGCACCCACTGGGAAGGTGGCCACCGTGCCTACTCCTGGCTTCCTGTCACCTGGTAGGGCTGCCATTTCTCCACATTCGTGGTGGCCTACATCTACTCTTTTGATGACATAGGGGAGCACCCAGCCTTTGGTGACCACTGCAACAAGAGAGCTTTTACTGCAGGCGAATGGTTCTGGATGATCGCCTTCCCCAGATATGGCACTGCATGGCTCTCCAATGAAGTGACCCAGATGACCACCCTCCTGGAGATGTTGGCCAATGAGACAGCAGTGTTCCTGCACCATACAAAGGACACCCTGACCTGGACAGTTGTGGAGCTGGAGAAGAGACCTATGGTGACAATGCCAAATCGGATGGCCCTGGACTACCTGCTGGTGGCTGTACTGTCATTGGCCAGGAGGGCTGCACCTACATTCCCAAGGAATCCTCTAACATCACCCATCGGGCTGACCACATTCGGGACTCAGTGGCCAAAATTCAAAAATCCAGGGACCAGATCCACAAGCATCACCACCTCATGGGGACCCTGGGGGCCATATGGCTCCACGGGTGGCATTTGGGTGACTATCATTCACTTGGGGACTGCAATTATTTTTGTTATCATTGCTATAGTTATTCCATGATGAGATGGACAATTTACATGCACATCGGCATATAATAAGACCTTCTTATTACCTGTCGCACTTTATTGGCAAGCAGTGTGTCTTCCGAAGGGGTGGATTGTCATGGAGTGGCAGTGTCCACCACCTGGTGGCGCTGCTTTGCTCCAGTTTGGTGGATACATTACCTGCCAATCAAGGTCAAAGACTCACTCCAAGCCATCAAGGTGACCCTTGCGATTGGTCCACCTAAATCACCAGGAGCTGCAGTCCAGGCAGCCCGGCTAGACTCAACCATGACCTTCACCCAACTGGCCAAACTCAATCACCAGGAGCTGCAGTCCAGACATCCATGCCAGACTCACACCTGACCTTCACCCAATTGGCCCATGTGAATCACCTCGACTGACCCCTGCCAAGCCCCTGCACTTGGCTTCGAGCATTGGCCACAGCATTCAATGGGGCCCAGCCTTCCCTGAGTGATTTGCCCTCCCAGCATGGCCCGCAGAACTATAAAGGACCATGTCCCCCTTTGTTCTGCCTCTTTTAACTCCTCGTGGCTAGTAGGTAGCACCTTCCACACTGGGTTGGGGTGAGTCTCGAGGTTAAGTAGGGGAGGGAACTCACAATATCACCTTGATCCTGAATGTTGAATGTGTACATTCATGTAATTTCCCCCAGGCTCCCTGCGTACTCTGTGTGTAGAAGTTTGCCTAACATATCGACCCTGTTGTCCTGTTTCCATCCCCAAAATAAAAGTGTGCTTTGTACCTCCGCTTTGGTCTGGTTCTTAAACTGTGGGACCCACATGGACCCGACAACAATGGAGGAGGGGAAGCAAAGTATTTTGTCAATAAATGGAGAGTCAAATCACAAGAAAAAAAGACAGATAGATCTGATCAGAACGTGGCAAGAAATTAATGTATGTTTAGGGAAAATTGTAGGGATCTCAAGAAAAGTACCAGTGTGTCAAAATATGAACAGAGGCAATAGAATATTAAATTTGTGTTATGACAGAGTATAAGATATTTTGAAGACTGCTACATGGAAGAAATTCTTCAAACAATTAAGCACAAATACGGAGTGGCTAGTGGGACCTTCTTCTATTTTCTCCCACTTAGATCATTCTTAAGAGAAAGATAGGGACCAACGTTGACCCCACCTAAAATTAGTGAAATGGAACAAAGAGTCTGGATGGGGAAAACACCTAAATTTATCAATGAAAATTCAAAACCAGGATAGCAGAGGTCAGGAGAAAGATGGGAGTCGGACTTGGATGTGACAATTTCAGAAAGAAGCTGGTCAGATTGGTGTAAGGACAGCACAACATCAATTAGAAAAGCAGGATATGGACTGGTTCAGTCTAATATTTTACACCAATTCTATCTTACCCCAGAAAAATGACCTAAGTATCAGAAATGTGTTTCAGATGTGGGAAGGAGATTTTATAAACATCAAATATAATATGGGGGAAAGGATTAATATAAATCGAAACAAAGGTGGAAGGAAGATTGAAATATAAAAATTCAAGAAGAAATAGGGTCAAGATTGTGTCAAGAGTGTTACAAATATGATTAATGCCAGATATAAAATACAATTCTCCACATCAATTCTGCTATACTTCATATAAATTAAATGGACTTATCTCCAATTATTCCGAGAAATGTTTTCAATGTAATCAGGTGATCGGGACTTTTTTTTCCATTTTGGTTTGGACCTGTGTAAAAGTGGAAGATGTTTGGAAGGATTACAATATATTATTAGGACAAATTATGAAGATAAAAATACAAAAGGACGCGAGAATATATGTGCTTGGTCATATTTATGAAGCAGATACAAAACTGAAGTTGGAAAAATATCAAATAAACTTTCTGAGTCCAGCCATAGCAGCAGTGAAGAAATGTGCAACACTAACGTGGAGAGCAGAGAGTTTTGTAACGAGGGATGGGACATTGAAATGCAAAACTGTGTCACCATATAACCATTGACAGAGCGGAAACAGGCCATGTCAGCTTTTCAAGTCCACACCGGTTCACCAGAACAAATCCACTAGCTCAATCCTCCCACTCTCCGCCAATATCCCTCCAACCCCCTCACCTCCATGTACACATCCAACCTTCTCTTAAATGACAGAAGGGACCCTGCTGCAACTATCTCATTCGGAAGAACATTCCATTCAGCAACCAGAATCTGAGTGAAGAAGCATCCTCTAATACTTCTCCTAAAGTTTTGCCTTCTTACCCTTAACTCATGGCCTCTTGTTCCAACCTTCCCTTTTTCTCAGGGGAATGATTTTGTTTATGTCTATTCTATCTATTCCTTTCATAATTTTAAATAGCTCCATCAAGTCGCCTCTCAGTCGTCGACATTCCAATGAATAAAGTCCCAGTCTCCTTAATCTCTCCCTGTAATCCAGATGCTGTAAGCTAGGCAACATCCTTGTAAATCTTCTCTGCACCCTCTCCAGCTTATCTATATCCTTCCTATAGTTTGGAGACTAGAATTGAGCACAGTACTCCAAACCTGGCCTCACCAATGCCTTAAACAGCTGCAGAATGTCCTCCCAGCTCCTACACTCTTCACTATGGTTTATGAAGGACAGCTGACCATATGCCTTCTTAACCACCCTGTCTACATGGGAATCCACCTTCAGTGAACTCGGTACCATAACTCCAAGATCCCTCTGTTCCTCTCCATTCCTCGACACCCTCCCCTTAACTGTATTTGTCCTATTTTGAATATTTTTTTCTGGAATGCAGCACCTCACACTTGTCAACGTTAAATTCCATCTGTCAACTTTTCCAAACAAACCAAATCCTATAATCCAAGAGAACCTTCCTCACCATCCACCACTCCCCCTATTTTCGTATCATCTGCATATTTGCTTTCCCAATTAAGCACCTCCTCAACAAAATCATGAATATAAATGATAAACAGGGAACCCAACACTGATCCCTGAGCCACCCCGCTAGTCACAGGCTTCCATCCTAACAGATAGTTGTCCACCATGACTCGCTGCTTTCCATCTCCCAGCCACCTCTGAACCTATCTCACTATCTATTAATCCCTAGCGACTGAACCTTCCTAACTAACCTTACATGCAGTACCTTATCAAAAGCTTTACTAAAATTTAAATAGATCTCGTCAACCGCCCTACCTTCATCCACTTTTCTTATCACCTCTTTAAAACATCAACAAGATTCATCAAACATGATTTTCCCTTCACTAACCCATGCTGGGTGTCCCCAATCAATCCCTGCCTATCCAGATATTTGTACATACTATCTCGAAGTATACCATCTATAATCTTCCCCACTCGGAAGTCAAACTTACTGGCCGATAATTACTTGGCCTACACCTACTGCCTTTTTTGAACAACAGAACTACATTTGCAACCCTCCAATCCCGCGGCACCACACCTTCCTCCAGTGATCTTTGATAAATCATGTCAGTGGCCCAACTATTTGTTCCCTGACCTCCCTTAAAGTCCTGCGAAAAGTCCCATCAGGACCATGAGACATCCACCTTAATTGACCCTAGATGCTCCAAAACTCTCGCTTTACTAATCCTTATCCTTTCCATAATTAAGCCCTTTGCCTCTCTGATCTTGTATAGCCCAATGTCCGTTTCCCTCGTGAATACAGACGAGAAAAATTTGTTCAATATTTCTCCCATCTCATACGGTTCCTGAAATAGTTCACTAGTCCCATCATCCAGTGGACCTATTCTATGTTTAACCCTCCTTTTACTGTTCCCATATCTGAAAAACCACTAAATGCCCCCCAAATTTTCTCTACATCCTCTCCAGGAAAAAGTTCAGCCCACACAACTCTCTGCAAATCCCTCCACATTTCTCCAAATCTGGCCTTCCTCCACTCGAAGAACTTCAACCTCGGACCCGACCTATTCCTTTCCATCATTAAGATAAAACTAATGGACCCATGATCACTGGATCCGAAGTTCTCGCTAATGCTCACCTCTGTCACCTGCCCCATTGCATTCCCAAACAACAGATCGAACACTGCTCCCCCTCTAGTTGGCGTCTCAACATATTGCTGCAAAAAGCAATCCTGAACACAATGCATAAATACTAAGCTATCCTGCCCTTTTACTGACTGCGTTTCCCAATTGATGTTTGGAAAATTGAAATCCCCAACCAACACCACCCTATTTCACTTGCATATCTCACCTATTTCCTTGCACATTTACTCTCCTTGTTCACTTTCCCCATTTGGAGACCTATAATATACCAAAATAGTAACCTCAACCTTCTTGTTTTTCAGCTCTACCCACACTGCTTCTCTTGACGAGCCCTCCAGTCTATCTTGCCTCAGCACTGCTGTAATATCCTCCCTGACATGTAATGCCACACCTCCCCCTCTTGAACCACCAACTCTTGTCACATCTCAAGCAGCGAAATCGTGGAACATTCAACTGCCAGTCACAACCATCTTTCAACCACGTCTCGCTAATGGCCACAACATCATAATGCCACATGTCAATCCACTCCTTTAGCTCATCCAGCTTCTTTACTACACTCCTCACATTAAAATAAATACAACTCAGGGATCTCCTACATCCTACCTTCTGCAAATCCTCCTCTCTACCATTCTCACAATTTTCACTGCAACATCTGTTTACGACTTCCTGTTTTTCCGCCCTCAAATTATTTAAACTTGTCTCTTTCCTTATCCTACTAACCCTCACCGTATCACTATCGCCCTTTTCCTTTTATCCCTACAGAGTTTGACACCACACCTCTGCCCATCATAGTCTGACTATCCCCCTCCGCAGTATTCAAGGTGGAGTACTGATTTCTGAAGATTACAGACTCGGGTGCTTGCACATGAACCTGATGCCTCCCTTTCCTCCTCCTAACGGTAACCCACTGCACCTCGTCCCATGGGCCCATGTGCGACTATCTGCCTGTAGCTCTCGTCTATGATAGCCTCTTTCTACCTAACCAGAGTAAGGTCATCGAGCTGCAGCTCAAGTTCCTTGACCTGGTCCTTCAGGCCACACTCCTTGTCCGTGATGGCCTCACTCTCGCTAACCAGAGGGAGGACTAGATATCTGTCTCTGGATTCTCTGCTCAGGGGACCACCCTGCAGTATTCATCAAGTCCTGGCCTCTCTGTGTCAGCAGGAATTCTGTGCTGACCACTATCTGATGGCTTTGTTGTCAAAAATTTTGTCTATGAAAACTTTTCCACAAAGGTAATGTGCCAAAGTCCAGCTGACTGGGACATTGCGCCAATCCTTCAGAACACCTGAGACAGGGAGATCCTTGGTTCATAGAGGCACTTTGTGCCCTTGTACTTAGTTTCCATACTCAGCCTGATGCAGCCTCACACGATGAGGGCCACGTTGGTTACACCCTTAACCCCATTGTAATGGAATATATATTTGGGAGAATCTGGTAAAATTAGAGTAGGTTAAATACATACACACATTTTAAAACAGATCTTATTTGAAATACTGAAGAATTCATATTCAGTTACATCACAGAAACGATGGAGAATGCTATGCACATTTCACAAGTAGCTGCTAATTGAAATGAGGTCATGAAATAACTAGACCATTGTTTTGGTTTGGAGACAGGCTGGCTGGTTGAATATCTACAAAATGCCGACAGAAAGGTCACCCCAGGGTTTTGTTTAGCTAAGACAACAGCTTGACCAAGAAGGATAACTTCTGTTGTTTGCTGAAGAGGTGGGTGGGGGGGGGGGGTTTGCAAGTGAGAGAGTCACAAGGGCTTTCTAGTTGTCTCAATTGGAGTGAGAGAGAGAGAGAGAAAGGGCTGAAACAAGCTTTCTCATCCAGAGTGTGTGTGGCACTGAAAGCAGCTAAACAGTGCAAGCCAGGAGAAGATTGTATGAACCAGAGTGGCAGATGGCTGGAAGCGCTATCTGTCTGATGTTTCTCTCAGAATAAGTGGAACAGGAAGGAACACAGTGCTAGCATGAAAGAAAGAGGTTATTATCTGGAGAACCCTGATGGGCCAAGTTTTATCAGCGACACATTGAGCTGACTAATGGTGGTAGCTCAGTTGTGGAAATCCTGGAACAACAAATCTCTCTCTGCAAAGCCTACAGAACTTTCCTGAGTGGCAAAGCCTGATGAACTTTATACATGTTCAATTCCTTACACAGTATCAGAATTGCCTACAACTAGTGAACTTGGAAGAATGAGAAGTGAGATTGAACTGTGAACCAAATAACTTTTCTTAAATGTACACACACATCATACACATGCGCTTAGATTAGAAGGCGATTAAGGTTAGTTAAGTTAATAGAGATAAGTTAAAGTTTGATTCTGTTTTAATATTAAAAGATAAATAAAACAACTTATTTTTAAATAACGACTTGTCTTGGTGAATGTCTATTGCTGCTGGGTTTTGGGGTCCTTTGGGCTCATAACACCATAGTCTGGTGACGTACATGGACCTCCTTCCCACTCCATCCATTTTGGACCCCCACATGAAGAGGGAAACTGCTCTGGTAATAGCCAGGGCAGAGGTGTGTGGGATGGGCCACGCCTGCATCACACGCAGCAGTACCGAGAGCACCTTGCACCTGATGACCAGGTTCTTCCCCATTACTGCGAAGGAATGTCATTCCCACAGACCCAATTTCTGGTGAACCTTTACAATCGGCTCTGACCAATTCTTGTTGCATGCCTCGGCCTCTCCAAGCCAGTTCCCCGACACCTTCAGGTAGTCAGATCTGACTGTGAAGAGGACAGCGGACTGATTTACCAAAGTGCATTCCTCGCTTTTGTTCCAGTTTACCCTGGAACATAGCATTGTATACTTCTGGGCCCAGCCACTTCCAGACTTGTGTACAACTCAGCCGGTCTTCCAGAACTGGGGGTCTCTGTGCTGGTCCCTGTCTCCTGGAGCTGGGGGACTCTACACTGCTCCCTGTCTCCTGATATTGGTGCTTTGTTCTCTACCAGTCCCACAACACAACCCTGACCCCTTTACGGAATGTAGAGGTACAGAAGGATCAGTGAAAATATGGGTAGTTTTGCCAGGGTGGGGTCCATCCAGGAGCCTGATAACAGCAGGGAACCCGTGGAAGGGGATGGAGGGCATTCGATGGTGCACCAGCAGGACACTGCTGAGGGTGCGGATTCCCTCGGGCTCTCGAGGGTAGAAGGCGCAGGTTATTCCAATGGTTTAGGTGAGGTCGACCGTTTACATCCTGTACCACACGGATTGCAGGCTCTTCAATCTGAGGCACCTGCAAGCTCACTCCAAGACACAAGAGGAATTTGTCCGTGAACTACTCTTTGCAGATGATGCCCCTTTTGTTTCCCATTCAGAGCCAGCTCTCCAGTGCATGATGTCCTGTTTTGCGGAAACTGCCAAAATGTTTGGCCTGGAAGTCCAGCCTGAAGAAAACTGAGGTCCTCCATCAGCCAGCTCCCCACCATGACTACCAGCCCCACCACATCTCCATCGGGCACACAAAACTCAAAACGGTCAACCAGTTTACCTATCTCGGCTGCACCATTTCATCTGATGCAAGGATCGACAAAGAGACAGACAACAGACTCGCCAAGGCAAATAGCGCCTTTGGAAGACAACACAAAAGAGTCTGGAAAAACAACCACTTGAAGAAACACACAAAGATCGGTGAGTACAGAGCCGTTGTCATTACCACGCTCCTGTTCGGCTCCGAATCATGGGTCCTCTACCGGCATCACCTACGGCTCCTAGAATGCTTCCATCAGCGCTGTCTCCGCATCATCCTCAACATTCATTGGAATGACTTCATTACCAACATCGAAGTACTCGAGCTGGCAGAGTCCGCAAGCATTGAATCCATGCTGCCGAAGACCCAACTGTGCTGGAATGGACACATCTCCAGAATGGAGGACCATCGTCTTCCCAAGATCGTGTTCTATGGTGAGCTCTCCACTGGTCACCGAGACAGAGGTGCACCAAAGAAGAGGTACAAGGACTGCCTAAAGAAATCTCTTGGTGCCTGCCACATTGACCACCACCAGTGAGCTGATAGCGCCTCCAACCGTGCATCTTCGCACGTCACAGTTCGGCGGGCAGCAACCTCCTTTGAAGAAGACCGCAGAGCCCACCTCACTGACAAAAGACAAAGGAGGAAAAACCCAACACCCAACCCCAACCAACCAATTTTCCCTTGCAACCGCTGCAACCGTGCCTGCCTGTCCCGCATCAGACTTGTCAGTCACCAATGAGCCTGCAGCAGACGTGGACATATCCCTCCATAAATCTTCGTCCACGAAGCCAAGCCAAAGAGAGAGGTGAGGCCAGGGTCCAAATTAGAGCAGGCGCAGGTCATCAAAGGTGAACATAACAGGTGCCTGGAACTGTGATGAGGATACTAAGGGCTGGTAGAGGTAGGTAAGGAGGGGGTAGTTGTGTTCCGATGAGGGATTGATGAGGGAGAGGCCACATGGATGGGACTTCGAGACAAGGAGCCTCTGATTGTCCAGGGATGGGGCCTGTAAATAGACCCGCAGACATCCAGCACATAGCATCTTTGACCCAGTACCATCAGGAAGGAGATATGGAGGAACAAAATCAGGCTGACAGGCAGGGAAATAACTTCTTCCCACAGGACGTGAGATTGACAATGTAATGTGAGTTGAATGGGTCTGTGGAATGAAAAGGTTGAGAGGGATGTGGACTGTTTCCAAGCAGCTTGGCCAGCAGAAAAGAAGGGCCGAAAGGACTGTTTCGGAGTTGTCTATCTGGATCACACTTTTGAGTTGAATCCTTAATAAAATTCATGACAGGCTGGACTATCATTTTAGATGGAGATTTTAGATTGACACATGCAGCACGGGAACAGGCCCTTTCAGCCTATGAGCCACAACCACTCAATTACACCAATGACCTACAACCCCCAGTACATTTTAAATGGTGGAAGGACCAGGAGCACCTGGTGGAAACCCACGCAGACACAGGAATAATGTACAACTCCCCAGTGACAGTGTCAAATTCAAACTCGGCTTGCTGGCCTCTTGACAGCATTGTTCTAACCGCGGCACTAACCTCACCACTCTCAATGATTCCCAGGATTCTTCCTCCTACTTTCCATGAGTTGTGATTGCTTCCAATACCAGTGCCCTTGTTTCCCTAATGCTCTGACCCCTGCCCAGTGACTCTGTCCCCAATGCCTCTCCCTGGCCGGATGATCACCACTCTCTTTCCCAGGTCTCACCCAAATTTTAATACCCCAATTCCACTCACCCACAGGGCCAAGGGTAACGAGGAGGGGGAAGCTCCTGGCTGTGGTCACAAAGCTCGTTGAAGGACAATGGAAGCAGGAGTCCTGGAGCAAGAGGTGAAGGGCAGAGTTTACTGTAGCAACCAGCTGAACTGGGCTACATTCTCCAGGGTCGGGGGAGAGAGAGGACTGGCTCAGATGGGACAGATATCCCTGTGCCAAGGGTCAGGGGATTCCCCAGCTTGGTGAAGGTATGGGACGCTGCCACCGGGAAGGAGATGGAACACTGCCCTCCCCACATCTCCACTGTCTGGGGGTCCCAGGAGCAGCTCAGATTCCAAGGCCTATAGGTGGGGAAGGGGGATGGGTGATCGATTGGAGAGGATCCCAGTGAGAGAAAGGGTTTGGTGGGAGGACAGACCTGATGGAGGATGGGCCAATTGGGGTGGGGTTTGGGGATGGGGACTTTGGGCTGCGCATGTTGGGGGACAGGGGCTTGTTAAAGGCCCTGGTGGGAGGCAGGAGCTCTGGGGATGGTCCAAGAAATGGGCAGAGCATTGGGGAAGGGCCCAGAGGGGGACAGAGGCTTTGGGGATGGGATCGGTGGGGGAGAGGGTCTTTGTTGACAGGCCCGCTGGTGAACAGGGTTTTGGAGATGATCTCAACAGGGGAGGGGGTTGGGGACAGGCCTGGTGGGAAATGGGGGCTTTGGGGATGGTCCTGGTGGGTGACAGGGGACAGTATTGGGGATGGACCCAGAGGACGGAGACCACCCTTGGAGCTCTGCTTCACCATCGGGTCACTTACATTGGCCCACGGACGTGCTTTGATCTGTGGGAACTTGAATTCGGTGCACTTGGGGTTCATCTCCCGGATCTGCACCCTGGTTGAGGTCCCCAACACCTGTTGGAACAGAAACCACCTTTACTACTGGCTCGAGGTGAGGGGAGCAGGAGGGTGACAATGGGAGGGGATGCAGTGTATGTGTACCAGGTCAGGGACATGGGACGAGCCCTAGAACTGGGGTGGTGGTGAAGGCTGAAACCTTAGGAGCATTTAAGAGGCTCTGAGTCACGTGGATGAAAGAAGAACGGAGGGTTATAAGGGAGGGAGGGGTTAGTTATTTTTATTTTGGTAGGAATACATCGGTCGGCACAACATCGAGGGCCGAAGTGCTTGTACTGTGCTCTCGTGTTGTATGTTAAACCTGTTGGTCTTTCAGCAAGTGGAGATGTCAGGGCGGCAACGCTGTCGACTGGCACATTCCAGGCTGCAGGAGTCATGCGGAGGGATGGACAGTGGGTTGGCGCAGCCAACACGAAGGCACTATGGGGATGGATCATAATCCTCCCATTACCAGGCACTGAGAGGCTGAGACCAAGGGGAACTCCTCTAACAGCAGAGGGGGACAGTAACCACACGGTATCAAAGTGGTGGCAATGAAGGTAAACAGAGACGTATACAGCAATGTGCAGTGAAGGGAATATCTGGATACAACAGGAGGAGGAGAAAAGACTTGCAATGGTCTTCCTCTTTGTAAATAATTTGTAAATAAAGTCAATTTTGTGGGGGGGTGGGGCGGGCAAGAGAAAAGCCTTACTCAGTCAACTTTGCTTCATGAGATACATTCTCCGATCCAGGACATCTCTTCTGCACCCGCTCCAAAGTACAAGGTCAAATTTATTACCATTGGATAGCACAAGTACGACCTGAGAAATAGGGTTTCTGGGGTAAACACATGCCAACACACAACCAAGCCCTCACACCAACAGACAAATGATACATGTGCAGCACGTCCAGAAAAATTACTTGATATTGTTGAATAAGTAGCAGAGTCGAGGAGTATTTGTATGAGCAGCTCATCAACTATTGTTCCACATTTTCCCTGCCCAGAGGGAGAAGTTGTTCTTGGGCCTGGAGGTACTGGCTCTGAAATTCCCAGATCTCTTTCCCGACGGGAATAGCTGGATGATGCTGTTGGCCGGGTGAAGGGGTCCTCGATGATTTAGTCAATGATCGTAGTGGATCACATTGATATTTGGGGTGGTGGGGGGCAGGAGTGTATCCCCAGTGTTGCTCTTGGCCACTTTAGGTCCTGTGGATTGACCTCTGATATTTTTTTAAAATATAATTTATAAATTAAATCCACAAACATTTCACAATTAATAATAACACAAATCAAACGCAAATACGTGTCATAGTTAAAAGAAAGAATAAAGAAATCCCCCCATAAACCACCCCATTCCCCTCCATCACTTTGCTAAAAGAAAAAGAAAAATGAGGACAAGGGACCCCCAAACAGGAGCACCGATTACTTCAACATGTCTTTTCATAAACTGAGGCCTTAAGGAGAAAGGGAATGTCAGAGCCTCATTTAAATATTTAAACACACCCTTTGTAAATATGGGGTCCATCTGCTTCTAGAATATATGGTTATAGTGGCCTGCGACCGGGACGAAACCCATTACACAAGATGGCTTATGAACGCGGTGACTGAACAGACCCTGTGAGAACCAACAAACTTCATCCCAGGTGACATCCTGCACGGCGGGAAGCAATGAGCAATGGCAGGAACACCCACTACTTCGAGGCCGGTGCTGCAGTCTCGAAAGACCTGTCGTCAGCAGCGGGAGAGTATATAAGCAGAGCTGCCAGTTCAACAAACCCATCTTCGACTTCTTGGGTGTGTATCGTTCATTCCACACTTCACGGTTAAATATGCTGGATATTGGTGCGAAGCAAGAGACTTTCAACATCGACCACCTCAAGCCAGCACATCTGGACATTATCAAACTGGTCTCAAGTCAGCCCCCACGACGCAGATATAGGCAACCGAAAGCAGCGAACAGCGCTCCAATCACTACTTCTGGGGAGGTGGGGGTTCATGCTAACTGGGATGCCACCCTGTACACAAGATGGTTGACGAACTTGGTGACCGCACAGAGTCCACGGGGACCAACAACTTTTGTCGCAGAGGAAAAACCGCACTGCAGGAATCAACAAAGGTGGGAGCACTGACCAATTGGAGGCCGGCACGACTGTGACATCACTCCAGCAACAGCAGTGGGGAGAGAATTGAAGTAGAGCTGCCAGTGTAATAAAGCAATCTTTAACTTTGATTTCTTGAGTTTGTGTCCTTCTTTCCACCCTTCACAGTAGCGCGCAAGCTCCAATTTCACATCGAATGGTCTTGTTCATCTTACATCAGGAGTCATGTGCACAGTTTCCTTATCTGAAGCGTGAGAAGTGCACAAAGATCGTCAGACTTGTTTCTGGGGTGTTTTAAGCAGGTGATAGGAGGAAAGTTTGAATATGGATCTCTTGGTCGTTGGAAAAAAGGAAAATGACCTTACAACATTATGAGAGGACACAGCAGCACGGATCGAGAGAGGATTGTTATATAGAGAATTTAGGTTAAAATGACTTAAGTTAAAATGTGATGATTAATCATAAAAAGGGAAGCCAGAACGGACAGGGAGCTTACTAGCAGCCAAGGACACAAGGTTCAGCTGGATATGTTTTTTTAAACATATCTTTTCATGGTCATAGTGAGAGACATGCTGGAGACAAAAGATTGATAAGAAGGGTGAGAAACAGAATTTAGTGTATGTAGAGTTCGCAGCGTACGTAACGAACGTGATAATTAAAAATGCAGTTATACTTAGAATGCTTTTGCAATACTAACCAATTAAAACAGTATTAATAAGAAGGGGAAGGGCAAACAATAAGGGCATAAAAATCAATGCACTGTATGTATCGGGGCTTAACTGGTGAGAAGCCAGTTGAGTCCAACTCTGCAGACTTGTAAATAATGCTTGTCGTGTCATCAGTTTTAAAGAGACTCATGTGTGAGAAGTTTTATTTCTGACAAATGGGCTTCGTCCGGGATCTACACTCCGGCCGTGAGGGGAGGCGAGAAGAGGGACATCGGAGGCGGTGCACCCCGCTGAGTTCAGCGGCTCCTAGTCCCTTGCTCGTCGCTTCGGGCGGCTTGAGCGAGTGGTATCCGGACAAGGTGACATGACAAGACGGAGAGGAGAAGGGTGACGGTTCAATCCCCGGGAAGACACCGGTAAGTGACGACTTACGATTGTGGTGTGGGGATTGGGTAACAGGTGTAACGGGATACACCTGTTTGATAAAAAAACCTAACGTAATAGATCAGGTATAGAGCTTTTGTCGTGGCATGAGGACCCTGTTGTGGGACTCTAGGATAGACCCCAGGGAAACCTCGGCGGTAACCGAAGGAGGGTCAGCACCTCCGACGAAGTGCCGAGAAGAGAGGGGTCAACCCCAGGGAAACCTCAGCGGTAACCGAAGGAGGGACAGTACCTCCGACGAGGCGTCTGAGAAGAAGGGAGTAGGGTCCAGAACGAGAGGGTCCTCAGCAACGATAAACAGATCTAGGTGGGAAAATGGGAGGATCAAAATCTAAGGGCTCGTCTGAAAATTCAGGACAATTCCTGGGAGTTCCCCTTGACAGCCCTTTGGGGAGAATGTTTGAAAATTGGGATAGTAAAAGATATCGAGACAAAAACAAGAAAAAGATGGTCCAATATTGTCTCCTTTGGTCGAAACAACCTATTAAAGGTTCCTCGATCTGGTGGCCGAAATTTGGATCTGATGAGGATTGGGTTAGACAAGCATTAAACATATATGTAAATTCGAGACCAAAGGTGAATCAAGAAGAGTCAGCGTATGCATTTTGTTGGGTTCCCTGGCCAGGATCCTTAACAAAATGTTTTAAATTGAGGGTAGCGGGAGAAAAAAAGTGGGAACCTCTGGACAACCTTCCCCCTCCTTACATTCCCCCGGTGCCTACTGCGCCCGAGGAAAGCTCATTACCGGAGGGGAAAGGTGATGAATCTGATTGCCCCGAAAGGGGCCGGGAAAAAAAGGATGAATTAAGGGAGTCGGACCCTAAACTTCCACTGGTAAACCGACCCTGGACAAGATCCCAGACTGGTCCAGGACCATCAAAGTTTTCAATAAGCCTAAATCCCCTGAGGGAAGTTCCTATGGGAGGACCGGGAGGGGGAACGGGATATGTGAATGTTCCCCTAACTAGTACAGAGGTGCGGGGATTTAAGAAAGAAATGAAAAAGTTATTGGAAGATCCTATAGGACTGGCTGAACAGCTCGACCAATTCCTGGGACCAAACACATACACGTGGGAAGAGATGCAGGCAATAATGGGAACATTATTCTCACCCCAGGAGAGGCAGATGATTCGACGGGCTGCCCTCCTCATGTGGGAATATGAACAACCTGGGGACCCCAGACCCCATGAACAAAAATATCCCTTAAATGAACCCAGGTGGGACAAACGAACACCCGAGTGATTGGCAAGTATGAGACAATATAGAGAGTGGACAATTAAAGGGATACGGGAGGCTGTGCCAAAGGGTCACAATTTCACCAAGGCATTTGGGAACCACCAGGGGAAAGATGAGTCCCCTACTGATTTTTTGGAGAGGGTGAGAAAGAATGTCCAACAGTATGCGGGCTTGGACCCTAGTACACCAATGGGTGAACAGCTTATTCGAATTGAATTTGTTTCCAAATCATGGCAGGACATTAGAAAGAAACTAGAAAAGGAGGAGGACTGGAGCGAAAAACCCCTAAGTGACCTGTTAAAAAAGGCGCAAAAAGTATATGTGCAGAGAGAAGAAGATCAAAAGAGGGCGACAAAGGTTATGGTACAGACTATCCGACAGATGAATGCCGAATCCAGAGGGGAAAGAAAACAAAACCTTCCTCTAAACAATCCAAGATATCCAAGAGAGGGAAGACCCCGGAGGTTCGTTAAGTGCTATTACTGCAATGAGGAAGGACACTTTAAGAGGGAATGCCCCCGATACAAGAGGGAATTGCGTGCCCTCGAACTTATGGTAGAAGATTAGGGGGGGTCAGGGGTTCCAAATGTTAGGGACCAAGTATAAGAGGGAACCCCTGGTAAAACTAAAAATTGGTCCCAAGGGAGAAGAGGTGGTGTTTATGGTGGACACAGGAGCGGAACGAAGTAGTGTAATAACTGTGCCAATCGGAACTGAGCCTGTAAAAAGTAATTTGACAATTTCTGGGATAGAAGGGGCTCCCAGAATGGTATCAATAATTCCCCAAGTAACAGTGAACCTGGAAGAAAGAGAAGGGGTACAAGACCTCTTGTTGTTACCGTCGGCTGGATTTAACCTCCTAGGAAGGGACTTACAGGCTCTCCTAGGTTTGGGTGCTCTCCCTGTGGACGGAGAAGTGCGAGTCCACCTCTGTGCTCTAAAGGAAGAGGATGAACGGCAGATTGACGAGAGTCTGGTATAAGGAGGGAAATCGAGGAGGTCTGGACATCCCACCTTTACATGTCACATTAATACCAGGTCATCAGCTGGTAAGGAAACGTCAGTATCCTATTTCTTTGGAAGGGAGAAAAGGGCTACAGCCGGTAATTGAGACTCTAATACGAGACGGACTATTAGAAGAATGCATGTCACCTTATAACACCCCTATACTCCCAGTGAAAAGTCAGATGGATCCTATCGCCTAGTTCAGGATCTAAGAAGTTTGAATGCTATTGTTCAGACCCGCCACCCAGTGGTGCCTAATCCCTATACTATTATGAGTTGGATTCCCCCAGACCATGAGTGGTTTAGTGTTATCGACTTGAAGGATGCCTTCTGGACGTGTCCATTAGAAGAGGAAAGTAGAGATATGTTTGCGTTTGAATGGGAAAATCCATGGACAGGCAGACGGAGACAGCTTCGGTTGACTGTATTGCCCCAAGGGTTCACTGAATCTCCAAACCTGTTTGGACAAATGCTAGAACAAATCCTGGTGGACTATCCACAATCTGATGATTCCCAACTAATGCAGTATGTGGACGATTTACTATTATCAGGACCCAAGGAACAAGAAATGAGGGGAGATACAATTAGACTCTTGAATTATCTGGGGAAAAAGGGTCTACGGGTGTCCAGGAACAAGTTACAGTTCGTTGAGAGAACTGTGGTATATCTGGGACACCAGATAAGTAAAGGACAGAAACGGATTACCCCTGAACAGATTGCGGGAATCACTAGAATGCCGTTACCCCGTAATAAGAAGGAAATAAGACAATTCCTGGGACTCTTAGGTTACTGTAGGTTATGGATAGAGGACTACTCAGCTTTGGTGAAGTTTATGTATGAAAAATTGACAAATGAAAATGAATATCCATTGAAATGGACCCAGGAGGAGGAGGGATGGTTCGAGGACTTGAAGCATCGCCTGACACGAGCCCCAGTACTCACTCTGCCCTCTTTAAAACAGCCCTTCCAGCTATTTGTCACTCATAACCAAGGAACAGCTGTGGGAGTTTTAACACAGGAAAAAGGCGGTCAGCGACACCCAGTGGCTTTCCTTTCCAAAATGATGGACCCAGTGTCTCGCGGATGGCCGACGTGTATCCAGGGAGTAGCGGCTGCTGCTCTGTTGGTAGAGGAAGTACGTAAACTTACTTTTGGAGGAAAGATGACTGTGTACACCTCCCATTCTGTGAGTGTTTTATTAACACAAACTGCCCATCGATGGCTGACTGATTCTCGCATATTAAAGTATGAAACCATTTTAATGGTCGGAGAAGATCTACAGTTTGCAAAGATTAATAGCTGCAACCCAGCTCAGTTTTTATACGGCAGTGAAACAGAGAGAGAGGTGGAGCACGACTGTGTCGAGTTGACAGATCTTCAGACCAAGACCCGAGAAGACCTTTGCGATACTCCGCTGGGAGAAGGATATGAATTCTACATTGACGGCTCCGCTAGATGTGTTGACGGAATGAGAAGAAGTGGGTATGCTATAATAGAAGGAAATACTTGGAAAGTAGTAGGATCCACGAGACTACCTGGAAGCTGGTCAGCACAATCCTGTGAACTATATGCCTTGCAGAGAGCCCTCAGAATACTGGAAAAGAAAATTGGAACGATTTACACTGATTCCAAATACGCATACGGGGTAGTGCATACCTTTGGTAAGATCTGGAAGGAGCGTGGTCTAATTACATCAAGAGGAAAGGAATTGGCACACGAACAGATGATTACTCTGACTTTAGAAGCCTTGACATTACCCCAGGAAATAGCAGTGGTCTACATACCAAGCCATCAAAGGGGAGATACCCCGACAGCAATTGGAAACAGACTGGCTAATGAAGAAGCCAAAAGGGCAGCCATGCAACAAGAAGTCCGTTTGCTGACCTTAATCCCAATAAGACAAGGCATAAAGAAGGCTCCCATTTTCACTGCTAAGGAAGAAAAGGACATGGCTCAGCTGGGCGCAAGCCAGCTGCCTGATGGAACATGGAAGACACCAGATGGAAGAATGGTTCTAAATAAAGAAATAACTCGCAATATTTTAAAACACCTGCATCATCAGAGCCACTGGGGCACCCAAGCCTTATGTGACACAGTGCTTCGAGAATATGTGTGTAAGGGAATCTACACCTTGGCCCAACAGGAGGTGCAGAATTGTCACCTATGCACAAAAATTAATAAGAAGGTAATGAGGACAGGGACCATGGGAGGTCAACCATTAGCCATACGCCCTTTTCAACGTATCCAGATCGACTTCACAGAGTTACCTCAAGTCCAAAGATGGAAGTATCTGTTGGTGATAATAGATCACTTTACCCGATGGGTGGAAGCCTTCCCAACAATAAATGCTACAGCCTCTACAGTAGCTCGCCTCCTCCTAGAACAGATAATCCCCAGATATGGTATAATGGATTCTATAGACTCAGACAGGGGTCCACATTTTTCTTCAAAAATCCAGCAATTGATTTGTAATGCATTACAGGTCTCTTGGAAATTGCATACCCCTTGGCATCCACAAAGCTCAGGGAGGGTTGAACGTATGAATGGAACCCTAAAAATGCAATTGACAAAATTAATGGTGGAAACTAAAATGCCTTGGATAAAGTGTCTGCCCCTGGCTTTATTGAGAATTCGTACTGCCCCACGAAAAGATGTAGGATTGTCCCCTTATGAAATGATGTTTGGGCTTCCCTTCTGGAGTACAGTTGAGGGGTGTCCCACCTTGGGGGAAGGGGATATATTTGTTAGGAACTATTTACAGGCACTGTCACGCTCTCTTACAGATTTACGAAAGAGAGGACTATTGGCACAAACACCGCCTCTAGACTTTTCTTTACACAAAGTGGAACCAGGAGATTGGATCCTCATCAAGACCTGGAAAACTGAAAAATTCCAGCCCCAGTGGGAAGGTCCATACCAAGTTCTCTTAACTACAGAGGCTGCAGCACGAACAAGAGAGAAGGGGTGGACGCACGCATCCAGATTTAAGGGACCTGTAGAGGCGCCTCAGGACCCTGATACGAACTCAGATTGGACTTGTGTTCCTGGAGAAAAACCTCTTACCTTGCGATTTCGCAGAAAGACTTGATTCACAATGTTATTGTTATGTTCTTTGATTTTTCTTAGTTTGCCTATGTCTTTATCAGGTGTGAAATGTAAGAAATGCAGAGACACAGTGGTCCTGTTTCAGGACCACATTTGGGGAAGAAAGGAGGGTAATTTTATTTCCCATACCTCAGTTCCTGAGAAATGCTGGGCAGAAAATACCACCCAACATCCATATACCCCTTGTGTGGAAAAAGAAGGAAATAATATGGGTCATTATATACAGATTCCTAATACCACTCCTTTCCCTCTTAACGGTTGGAAGGGTGACTCAGGCCCACCATGCCCTGATGGACTCTGGTTTTGCATACACCAGCGTACTATTCCAATGAAAAGTTCCACTCCACACTCGAAAGTGCCTGCCCCTTTAAGACAGCCGGACTTAGTTCGAGTCCATCCAAATAACCATGAAAGTTTCGGTCATGCAGTTGGGGGAGATAACCTTTTTGTAGATCTGGCAACTAAAATTGCAGGAACTTTTAATGTAACCAATTGTTGGGTCTGCGGGGGTCCACGGATGTCAGAGCAATGGCCTTGGTGGGTGGAGTCCCTCAATTCATTGACCATGATTTCCCGAATATGGACAACTAACCGAACGAGATCAAGAGAAACTTGGTCTCTCTCTAACGTCCCCTCTGGTTTTTATTGTCTCTCACGAACCGGCAAATACCCAGTAGGAAAAAGTCCCTGCAAGGCTGTATGGATTCGCATTTCGCCTGGTATTTTCACTTGGTTTCCTAAACCCCTGACTTGGTTCTTATCCACTGTTTTTAAAACTAATTGCCTACCCCTGTCTAATAGCAGTATTCAGTTTTGGAATTGTACCAGTTCCACCATCACAGGACCATACCAGTCAAACCCTGTTCTTAAAAGAGTTTGGGAAAGGGGGTATGGAGTATCCCCAAATGGATTATTCTGGGTATGTGGTAATAAAGCTTATACTCGTCTTCCCTCACAGTGGAGTGGAACTTGTTTCCTAGGAATAATCCTCCCAGAATTTTTCCTCCTACCCCACGATCACGGTCATAAATTAGGAGTGAAGGTTTTTGATACATTACACCGTCAGCCCCGCTCTAGCACGGTACATTTGGGACAATGGGGAGATGATTGGCCTCCAGAACGCATAATTCAATATTATGGTCCCGCTACATGGGCTCAAGATGGATCCTGGGGTTATCGTACTCCTATTTATATGTTAAATCGCATTATTCACTTGCAAGCAGTCCTTGAAATTGTTACAAATCAAACAGCTCTAGCCCTGCAATTACTTGCATCCCAGCAAGGTCAAATGCGCTCTGCTATGTATCAGAACCGTCTGGCCCTAGACTATCTCCTAGCCACAGAAGGAGGTGTATGTGGAAAGCTTAATTTGACTAACTGCTGCTTACAGATTGATGATAATGGCCAAGCCATTCGAAAAAATCGCTGATAATATTCGTACTTTGTCCCATGTACCGGTTCAAACCTCACATCCTTTTGCAAAATTAAATTAGATAGACAAATGGTTTGGAGGAACCTGGTGGCATACCTTATTGTGGGTCATCGGAGGTATTTTATTCCTCCTACTTGTTTTGCCCTGTATTATTCCCTGTCTACGCAGCCTGGTGATTTCCATGGTCCAACAGGCTATGCAACCAGGGGGACTGGGAGACCCCGTTAGAATTTTACTTCAACACGAGATTAATTTATCATGAAACGTTTCTCTTCCCCGAGTTAAAATCCCCATTCATATATATATAATACACACATTTTAAAGAGAGAAAGGGGTGGATTGTTATATATAGAGAATTTAGGTTAAAATGGCTTAAGTTAAAATGTGATGATTAATCATAAAAAGGGAAGCCAGAACGGACAGGGAGCTTACTAGCAGCCAAGGACAAAAGGTTCAGCTGGATATGTTTTTTTTACACATATCTTTTCATGGTCATAGTGAGAGACATGCAGGAGACAAAAGATTGATAAGAAGGGTGAGAAACAGAATTTAGTGTATGTAGAGTTCGCAGCGTACGTAACGAACGTGATAATTAAAAATGCAGTTATACTTAGAATGCTTTTGCAATACTAACCAATTAAAACAGTATTAATAAGAAGGGGAAGGGCAAACAATAAGGGTATAAAAATCAATGCACTGTATGTATCGGGGCTTAACTGGTGAGAAGCCAGTTGAGTCCAACTCTGCAGACTTGTAAATAAAGCTTGTCGTGTCATCAGTTTTAAAGAGACTCATGTGTGAGAAGTTTTATTTCTGACAGTACGTTGAGTTAAAAACACCGTAATACTTCCCTGAACAACACACCTCTCTCCGAAAACCAACAAGAACCTTCCTGAGTGGTAATCATTTACCTTTCGAGCACCAAAGCCTGGTGAACTTTATATATGTTCAATTATGTGCACAGTATATGAATGGACTGCAACAAGTGGACTTGGAGGAATGAGAAGTGAGATTGGACTGTGAACCAAAGAACTTTTCTGAACTTACACACACATTACACACATGTGCACTTAGAATTAGAAGGGGGGTAAGTTAAGTAAATTAAGTTAAAGTATTAAAATAGTGATAAGTTAAAGTGTAAATCGTGTTCATGTTTAAAGATAATTAATATCAGCTTTTGTTTTAGTCACCATTTGTCTTGGTGAATATCTATTGCTGCTGTGTTTTGGGATCCTCTGGTCTCGTAACACAGCAACTTCAGGTTATGATAATAGTCCAAAAAAGGGACCCGGCATCTTTTGAAAATTATTAATTGACTCTTCAATAATTTTTTGTAAATATCAACAAAACATAATATAATTTAACTGTTGTGTTTGTGTCGTTGGAGAAGTGCCTTTCCATTCAATCAGAATTAGAGTTTTGGGTGCCGCATTTGAGAAAAGATGTGCTGGTGTTGGAGAAGGCCAGAGATGATTTACTGGAATGATATCAGGAATGAAAGGGTTAGTGTATGAGGAACAATTGTCGACTCTTCGACTGTACTAGTTGGAGTACAGAAGGATAAGGGGGACCTCAGAGGCATTTCAAATGCTGGAAGGCCTGGACAATTAAAAACAACATTTGTTAAAGTATCCCTTTGTCTTGGTGATTTCCTATTGCTGCTAGGATTTGGGGTCCTCTGGGCCTGTAACAGTCCCAAGATGAGGTCTTCTACTCCAGGACACCCAAAATGTCATATTTCTTCAATAAATGCAGTTTTCTCCATACTGTCTTTGATAAAGTCTGCACCCGTATCTCCAATTCTCTTTCTGCCCTTACCCCACCTCCTCTCCAGCCGAACAAGGACAGAATCCCTCAGGTTTCTCACTTACCACCCATCAGCTGCCACATCTGACACGTTAACCTTGAACACTTCCAACTTCAGCACCATCCTCTAACCTGCTCCACTCAGATCCTCTTTTCACAGGGGCACATCTTTCTGTGACTCCCTCGACGGCACTTTCCTCTCCACCCACCACCACCTGATGCACTTCCCATTGAAACCGCAGAAATTGCCAAACTTGTCCCTTCCTATCCTCTCACCTCCATCCAAGGCCACAATCAGACCTTCCAGTTGAGGCAGTGTTTCACATGCACCCCATCCAACTTAATCTCCTACATTTGGTTGACTCAGTTGACCTCGATATCAGCAAGTCCAAATAGAGACTGGGTGGCCATTTTGCTGAACACATGCGCTCTGTGGATCTAAACTTGAGCCTCCTGTGGCCTACCATATCAATTCTCGAACCCTTCCAACAACATTTCTGTTGGCCCCATCCTTCACCAAGGTGAGGGTAAACAATCTTAAAGAAAACACATTATATTCCTCCTGGGCAGCCTTAAACTCTATAGCATGAACACGAATGTTTCTAATTTAAGCAGCCACTCACCTCTGTCTGATTTCACTGTCTCCATCTCTTGATCTACTGCCCATTTGAATATAATTACTCCTTTAAGGTAGAAGAGTCGACATGGTGTTTTTCCTATATACCTTGCCATTGAACAACTGGCAAAATTAAGCGGCAGTTGTTGCAGAATGAATGGTGTTATTGTTCAAAATCTGCCTGTGATCGAAAGTATTCTTGGACTGAATAGACATCTGGGCCAAATGGCTATTTAAGGATAATCTGTACATGATTGTACATCCTAAAGTACAATGACTACTTCTATCCACTAAAGATTGTTAAAGAGCAAGAATAGACAATACAATCACGTAAAATTCCCATCCATACAGCACACGTATTAATACACAAAACAATCACACTTCCTTATTGGTCAGGAAGTGCCTACACTTCCAAAGGAGACTGAGGAGGTCAAGGCCAACGGCTCTCATCCTGAAATTTCACAGGAGCGCAGTTGATTCTCCTGTCTGGCTGCATCATTGGATGGTCTAGTGGCTGTAAAACATCAGACAGGAATGATGCAAAGAGTTGTGAGGATCACTGGGGTCTCCTTTTCTTCTGACGATGACATTACTGGGAGTGTTGTTCAAATAGGGCTCAAGGAATTGTACAAAGACCATTTCCATGCAGTGCTCAGCATCTTTAACCACGTCCATCATCAAAATCAGGACTGCCAGGCTGGGGAATAGTTTCTTCCCACAGGGTGTGAGATGGATGAAAAGTATCTTGTAAGTGGGATAATCATCCAAAATATTTATATATGTAGCGGCTACTTTGATAGAGCTACTAAAGGAACACACATACACCAGGTTAGTCAACAAAAGACTGCTTTATACAAACTATACAGGCTTATTTTATTTACAGCTTGTCCCGGGCTCCATGGGTCAAGGTGGAACATTATTATGAGTTTGCTGCCGATCCACGGGACCACAGGTTTAAATTAAGCCCTGTGAATGTTCCGCACCTTCCGGCAAGAGAATCCACAGATCAGCGTTCCATTCTTTGGCACGCAGCACCACGCGAGGGTTGTCAATTAAATGGATGAGTACCCAGCTCTTTGCCTTATGATTTCACGCACCCGCCAAAGAACCTTGCCCACTCAGCCCACTAGACAGCTGCTACACCAACCCCCCCCACCCCCACCCAGAACCCGTCGCCAGAAACTGAAACACCAGCTGCATGCACCTGAGGTGGACCCCCTCGCCGTCTGGGCTGGGGGCACTGAAGAGGTGAAGCAGGCTTGAGTCTGTCCACATTAAACAGCTGTGAATGCCCACCAATGTCCAAAGTATAAAGAACCCCATCTATCTTCACCACGTGGAAAGGACCCTCATACAGTCATTGTAACGGAACTCCTGGGATAAAAACAAAATCAATATCCAGGAGTGGTGGGGGAACATTCTGCTTAGAGGATCCAAGCCAGTGGTTAGGAAAAGGTTTGCTGATCGCGACACCATGTCGAAGCTGCTGAAGGATGTTCAGATCAGAGTTGGTTGTGAAATGAAAGTCCCATGAAACTGTAAGGACCGTACCATAAACCATCTCTTCGGACAATGCAGACCTATCTTCCTTTGGAGCCGTGCACACTCCCAATAGAACCCAGGGCAACTCATCAACCTAATTGAGACCGGTGAGTTGGGCCTTAAGTGCGGACTTCAGTTGCCGGTGGAAACATCCACAAAGCCGTTGGACCGTGGGTGAATTGTGTTCCGCGGTCTGAAGAAATGTGGGTCGGGAAACCAAATCTAGCCATCCAATTGAAGATGAATGCTCTGGCCTTTGTCTCAGTGTCACTGGATGGCAAAGGGACGGCCACTGGCCAGCGTGTGAAACATTCTACGTCTGTTAGAATGTATCTCATGTTTTGAGATACTGGCAATGGTCCAAGCAGGTCCACATGCATGTGTTCCAACTGCCTGCGTACCGATGGGAAAGGTTGAAGAGGTGCCTTAATGTGGCACTGAATTTTGGCAGTCTGGCAGGAGGTACATGTTCAAACCCATTGAGCGACACATTTTTTCAGTCCATGTCATACATATTTATTTGACATGAGCTTGACAGATGTTCTGATGCATGGATGAGACAAGCTGTGTATCTGGTCAAAAAGACGTTGCCTCCAAGATGGTGGAATCACTGGTCGAGTGTAGCCCAAAAACATGTCACGAAGTAAGGTTGGCCACCCAGTTGTGCTGCCCCCTGCTGTATGTCCAGGTTAGTAATGGCCGTACTGTATGCCTGAACATCGGGGTCCATTGTCTAGACACTGGCTAATTCCAGAATATCAATGTCACGCTGAATATGATATACAGTCAGTCTGGACAGAATATTCGTGACGGCATTGTTTTTACCAGAAATATAGCGCACATCCATGGTAAATTCTGAAATATATGATAGTGACCCTGCTGTTTTGCCGACCATGGATCCGTTATTTTGCTGAAGGCAAAAACGAGCGTCTGGTGGTCTATGAACACAGTGAAATGCCGACCCTCCAAAACAAATCAGAAGTGCCATGTGGCTTGATACAATGCACGATATTTCATCTCCAATGGCCAAAGATGTCAGGAAAAGAACATGAGGAGTTGGCAATGGCCATCGACGTACTACTCAAGAACCACACCCAGGGCCGTACTCGAGGCATCAGGACTAAATGTCAAGGAAGTGTCGGGGTTAGGATGGGGGAGCATTGCTGCGTTGATTAAAGCATCTTTGGCATTGCAAACTCAACCTCTGCCTCTGTTCTCCAGGGATCATCCCTGTGCTTTGTGGTGAGGATCGGAAACCATGGTCGAAGAATGTCAGTAGCTGCTGGAATGAATCGGTGAAGAAGTTTTTCATGCCCAAGAATTTCTGCAGGCCCTGAACCGTGGTAGGTGTTGGAAAAGCACAGACTGCCTCTACCTTGATGGTTAAGGGAAATACACCATTGACCATGATCTTGTGTCCCAGGAAGTCGATGGTGGACTTGCCAAATTGTTATTTGCTATGGTTGATGGAATTCCTGCAGCCATTGGAACAGACAGCCTAAATGCAGTTGGTTATATCCTGTTCAGTTTGACTGGCTTTGAGGACGTCATCCAAGTAGATGGAAGTGAACTCTGCCCAAAGCATCTATAAGATGCTAGAAAGTTTGAGTGGCATTCTTCAGCCCAAATGGTATCTTTAAGAAATTCAAAAAGCCCAAAAGGGGTAACAATGTCATCCTTATAGACCAGGATCTGACTGTATCCCTTGACAAGATCAACTTTGGAGAAAACATGGAAAATGTGCAGATGGGCAGAAAAATGTTGCATATGAGGGAGAGGGTATCTGTTGGGTGTAGTTAATGAGCCTACAGTAATTGCCGCAGGGTCTCAATCCATCTGTTTTTTTGGGTACCGTGTGGAACGGTGATGCCCAAGGACTGTTGAAGCACTGAATGATGCCTAATATCTCCCTTGCAGTAAACTCTGCCCTTGCCTGCCGCAGTGAATCAGTTGGAAGATGATGAGCCCTGGCGTAAATCGGCAGGTCTGAAGTGTCTATGTAATGGGACACACCTTGGTCTGTTTTGGAGGTGTTGAAATTAGGAGATAATGGTGGGAAATTCATTGAGCAGGACAGCATACGCATCTTTGTGCGGGGTATGCATCCCGAGGTAGGAAATTCTCCCTTTGCTGCATACCAGTGGGTATGTTTTCAAAGTGGTGGAACGACCAATTTCCTCCACTTCACGTCTACTGGCAAATCATGGGACCTTAAAAAATTTGCACCCAAAATGACCTGTGCAACGGAAGACAATACACAATTCCGACGGAATGTCACACCTCCTTTCCCAATCGTGACCCGTCCTTTGCTAAAGCAGGGAATTGTAGCCCCATTTGCTGCTTGAAGAGCCAAGTGTTGTTATTTATGTGTTTTTTTCAAAATAGGTTGGCAGGATATTTGTACTTACCAGTGTCGTCTTGAAGATACAATAGGCCAGTCGGTACTTGTGCCAGATGCCGAGGCCCCAACTGACAGCCGTTCTTTTCATTTCCTGCCTTTTTTCTAATAGATAAATGGCGGGACACATCTATGTGCTTTTTTCCCCATTGGCGATGGTAAAAACACCATTTTCACCGCCTGTCAGTGCATTCATCCTTTTTTAACTGAACTGCAGATATAGGAGGCTTGTAGGACACGGTAGATGGATCTACTGATCAAAGCGGCTGTTCGTGAGCAGATGATTGCATTGCAGTATGATCGGGCCTGTCAGCCTCCCACGCTACATCATGGGGATGGCAGAAATCCATGTTAACGATTGGTATTGCGACACGACCTGGGAGTTTGGACAGGAATAGAGTCTCAAAAAGTAAACAATGAGAATGGCCATCTGCTAATACGAGCATCTCATTCATTAGATCAGATGCATCCCTGTCACCCAGGCCCTCCATATTTAAAAGCTCATGTCTAGTCAATTCCAGGAGAAATAGGCAGAACCTGGTTTAACTGCAGCCGTGGTGGCAGCTGCTGCAGTCGTTGTGTCCATGATCACTGGAGATTCAAGCTTCGGCTGAATTTTGCATTCGGGGCTCACCATTTCTGGCGGCAACTTCGGTACAGCTACTAAAGTCATATACATACCCATGTTAGTCAACACAAGACTGCTTTATTCAAACTTTACAGACTTCTTTTATATACCACATTACTTGTCAGGGAAGATATTACAGCGGTGCTCAGGCAAGAGACTGGAGGTCTCATCGAGGGAGGCAGTGTGGGTAAAACTAAAAAATAAGAAGGGTGAGGTTACTATTATAGGGGTACATTATAGTCTGGGAAATGGGAAGGGAGAATTAGAAGAGCAAATGTGCAAGGAATTAGCTGAGATCTGCAGTAGGAATAGGGTGGTGTTGTTTGGGGATTTCAATTTTCCTAACATCGATTGGGAAACACAGTCAGTGAGAGGGCAGGATGGCTTAGAGTTTATACAATGTGTTCAGGACTGCTTTTTGCAGCAGTATGTGGAGATGCCCACTACAAGGGGGGCAATGTTTGATCTGTGGTTAGGGAATGAAATGGGATGGTTAACTGGGTAAGCAAATATGCAGATGATATGAAAATAGGGGGAGTGGTGGTGGTGAGGAAGGTTTTCTTAGATTACAGGATTTGGTTTGTTTGGAAAAGTGGACTGAAAGATGGCAGAAGGAATTTAATGTCGACAAGTGTGAGGTGCTGCATTCCAGAAAAAATAACCAAACTAAGACATATGCAGTTAAGGGGAGGGCATCGAGGAATGCAGAGGAACAGAGGGATCTTGGAGTTACGGTACAGAGTTCCTTGAAGGTGGATTCCCAGGTAGACAGGGTGGTTATGGCATATATCATAGCATAAAGTACAGCTGGAAAATGATGCTGCGACTGTTGAAGGCATTGGTGAGGCCAGGTTTGGAGTATTGTGTTCAGTTCTGGACTCATTTGTCAAAGGAAGGATATAGATAGATGGAGAGAGTGCAGAGAAGATTTACAAAAATGTTTCTTGGCTTACAACAGCTAGAATCCAGAGAAAGATAAAGGAGGGCTCATCGAGGGAGGCAGTGTGGGTAAAATGAAAAAATAAGAAGGATGAGGGTATATTATAGGCTGCCAAATGAGACATGGTGAGACATTATTAAGAGTTTGCTATCGATCCATGGAACCAGCAGGTTTAAATTAAGCCCTGTGAATGTCCTGTACCTACCCGTAGAAGACACCACAGATCAACGTGCTGTTCCTCGGCATGCAGCACCGTGCACGTGTGGTCCATTAAATGGGTGAGTGCCCAGTGGTCTGTTTTATGGTATTGCGCGACGTCGGAGAACTGCGTCACCGACGGTTCACAACGTGGGCTGTGTGCCCGCTTGGCCCTCTACATATATTTATTTAGTTGATTCATTTGGTCATTACGTGCTGCATATTGTGTGCTTTTGTGCAGGCACCATGGTAGTTTTGTCGGGTTGTAGATGTACGACCCAGTGCATCACTCCATGGATTCACAGAATATAACAGCACCGATACAGGCCCTTCAGCTTTTCTAGTCTGTGCCAAACTCTTATTCTGCCTTGTCCCACTGACCAGCAACCAGTCCATCACCCTCCATCTCCCTCGTATCCCTGAACTTGTCCAAACTCTTCATTGCTAACATTGAGCTCACATTTCCTCATGCAGCTGGCAGCTTGTTCCACTTTCCCACCACCTTGTGTGGAGAAGCTCCCCCTCATGTTTCCACTAAACTTTTCCCCTTTCATCCTTCGCCCATGTATTAAGGACTTTTCCAAGAGGCAGTCTCAAGAAAACAACCTCTATCCTCAAGGACCCTCACCACCCAGACCAGGCGTACTTCACACTGTGATCACCAGGGAAACAGGTCCAGGAGCATGAAGACGAACACCCAATGGTACAAACACAGCTTCTCCCCCTCTGCCATCAGATTTTTGAATGGACAAGGAACCACAGTCACTCCCTCACTTACTCTTCATTTTGCACAAATGGATTTCTTTTTTTAAAATGTAATTTAGATCAATATTTGCACCTGTATTATTGCCACAATATGACAAATTTTCTGACATGTTCATCACAATAAATTTTTAATTCTGAACACTGCGCGTACATCAGAAAACAATCATAGCTCAAAAAACATTTCAAAAGATGAATTAACTATTTCCATGCACCCTCCCCTTTTATGTCTATTTTTCTAAATCCACTCCATGATCGAGACTTCTCCACTTAAACCCAACCCACATTTCTTCTCCCATTCAAAGTACTCAGTAATACACCAAGAAAGTAAAATAAAATCTCAATGCTGGAAATACTCAGCAGGTCATCTACTGGAAAAATAATCGGAGTTAAAACCTTCAGGTCGATAACCTTTCACTGGGATTCAGAAAGATGATCAAACAAACCTGATTCTCTTTGCTGAGAAAAAGAAGAGGGGAAATAACAAACTGAATACGTGGGATGAAAAGCCCAAGCTGCAGAAATGGCAGTGGTGCTGGATGAGTGGAGTCGACTCATTGATCACCACATCTGTCTGGATGGAGGGGTAAAGGATAAACAAGACAAACATGATGCCGTCACTGTGAGGAACAATACCACAGCTGCAGAGAATCTGAAATGAAGGAATGGTGAAAATACTTGTTTTTGGATCAATGTGACAAAATTTGACCTGACAAAAGAAAACAAAATTGTTTTGCCCTGCCAGTACTCTCTAGATCAGGGGTGTCAAACTCAAATTCACAGAAGGCCAAAATTAAAAACTTGGACTAAGTCGAGGGCCGAACTAAATATTTATTGAAAATTTTCAACAACATCTGTATGTTTTCTCTTCTTTCAACATATGTAATGCTGTGTCCATTTTGGCCTGCATCAGGACTCAGCATTTCCTGCTCACTCCTCAGGCTCGAGGCCTCTATTCACCCTCGACCCATCATCTCTCTATCTGACCAGTCCTTTACCCGACCTCTACTCACCCCTCACTCCACTCGCTCTGCCTCTACCTACCCCATCCTATACACGCCCCTCTACTGCCTCTCCCCTCAACCTGTTCCTCCCTCTACCCGTCTCTCACCCTCTAATCACCCCTCCCCTACTCGCCCTGCCCCTTCCCTTTTACCTCTTCCCTATCCACCCCTCCTTCTACTCATCCCTCCCTCTAACTGCCCCTCGCACCACCATAACTTCCCCTGCCCATTACTCCTCACCTACACCCTCTGCCTACCCCTGCTTACCCACCCACTCAGGCCCAGTGTGCTGCCGATCAGCTTTTGCGGACAGCCACCATCTCTCTCTTCATGTGCAGGGCCAAACCAGCTGTCCCTGGGGTCCGCGCGGGTGCAAGCGCTGAAGGCCGTGGCGACTGGGAGAAGTGCGCTTGTGCTGTGGAAGTGTTGTCCGGTGCCAGTCGCGCGGGGCTCGCGCTTCCCAGGAGCCATACGCAGCCTGCCATGCCCGTCGCGCCGACAGGAAATCACAGGCGCTCGCCAATCCGCCGCACCGCTCGACAGGTGGGAGAAGTGACTGGTTGTGCGGGGAGCGTTCCAACCGGCTTGCCGGCTGATGACATCGACAGACTTCTCGTGTTACAATTTCTCGTGTTACAATGGGGAAGGATGTGCAATGAAGGGGGAGGATGGTGGGGGTGACATTACCAAAAAACAGCATCGGTGGGCCACCTCTAATACATTTTTGAAATGATCTTGCGGACCAAATATAATTATATCGCGGGCCACATTTGGCCCGCTTGCCAGAGTTTGACATGTGTGCTCTAGATCAAGGGCACAATAAAATAGTCCAGAAGCCAACATTATGAAATTGAACAGAGAAGTTATACCAATCGGCAGCAAGAGATAAAACACAGTTACATGATTCCATGAAAGTGGTGTCACAGGACGACAGGGTTCTAAAGACAGCTTTTGTCATCTTGGCCTTCATTAATTAACATATTGAAAATAGGAATTGGGAAGTTATGGTGAGGTTGGATAAGTAGATGGTCAGGCCAAATTTGGAGTATTGTGTGGAGTTCTGGTCACCTAGCTACAGGGAGAGTATTAGTAAGATTGAAAGAGTGCAGAGAACATTTACTAGGATGCTGCCAGGTCTTCAGGAGTTGAGCTACAGGGAAAGGTTGAACAGGTTGGGACTTTATTCCTTGGAGTGTTGAAAAATGAGAAAGAGATTGCTTAAAGTGGAATATGAATGGGAATAAAGGCTGAGAAAGACTGCAGTGGACCCAATTGTGAAGGAAATATTTTGCCTGAGAAAAATTGTCACTGGCCCATTTCCTCTGGAGTTATGAAACCACGCACAGAACAAGTCAATGAGGTACACTTAAAACAGTGGTTTTCAAACTTTCTTTCCACTCACCTCCCACTTTAAGTAATCCCTTACTAACAGAGCACTTCTGGCATAAGGATTAAGTAGAATATGATCCGGGGGGTGGGGGTGGGGTGGAGGAGGAGTTTGAAAATCACTGCTCTAGATGAAAAGGTTTCTGCATCTCAGTTTTAAACAGACATCCTTTTATTCTGAGGTTGTTCCCACTGATCCTAAACTCTCCCACGACTGGCAACATCCTCTCTATCCAGCCCTTTCACTATTCATCAGATTTCAATGAGGTCCTGTCTCATTGTTCTAAACTCGGGCGAGTCCAGGCCCAGAACCATCAAATGCTCCTCAAACATTATTCCTCTCATCACCAGGATCATTCTTGTAAACCACCTGTGGGCCATCACATCCTCTCTTAGAAATGGGGCCTAAAATTGCTCACAACACTTATTAGATCAGGACAACCAGAAGGTGGTCACGGGAGGGGAAGCCAGCTGCAGGACTGCCTCGAGTCCCTGGATTGGATCGTGTTCAAGAACTCACCTGAGAAACTGAATCACTGTACCAGGAACATAGCGAACTTTATCAAATCAGCTGTGGACAAGGGTGTCCCCACCAAATTGTTCAGGGAGTTTTCTCAACCAGAAATCCTGGATGAACAACAATATCCAGAAATTGCTGAGAGCCAAATCACAGTTTGGAGATACAGATACACAAGGAGCCAATACGAACCATGGAAACCCATCTCGCAGATGGTGGAGATTCACACGAGAATGGAAACAACAAAGGATACCCGTCAGCTGTGACAGGGGCCTAAATGACATAAAGTGCTGCAAAAACAAATCTGGTGCAGTGGGAGATGGCAAAGCCTCACTCCACATGAACTCAATGCCTTCTACACCTGATATGACCACTAGTACAGGGAAGAACCATCGCAAATGCCCCCTCCCCCCCTACATCTCTTGATGATCCGCTGCTATCAGTAACCGAAATGACAACATGGGCTGCCTTCAGGAGAGTGAATCAAAGGAAAGGATCAAGCCTGGATGGAGAACCCAGCAGAGGACTGATAACCTGTGTTGACCAACTGGCCATGGATATCTTCAACATCTCACTCCGACAGGGAGTGGCACCCACCTGTTTCAAACAGGCATCAAACATACCAGTTCCAAAGAGTGGGGTAACCTGCCTAAATGATGATTAACGAGTGACACTCACATCCAGTGATGAGGTGGATTAGGGGCTGGTGTTGAAGTACATCAGCTCCTGTCCGAGGGGCGACATGGATCGATTCCAATTTGGTTAATGCAGTACCAGACCTATGGCAGATGCCATCTTCACTGGCTCTGCCAAAACCCTGAAACACCCAGACGACAAAGGTGCATCCATCAGAATGCTCTTTATTGACTAGAGTCTGGCATTCCATACCATCCTCCCATCAAAGCTGATGAGCAAACTCCAAAGTCCTGGGACTCCATAACATACTGTGCAATTGGATCCAGAATTTCTTCACCTCCAGACCCCAATTAGTGTGGATTGGCAAGAACCACTCTTCCAAAATCTCCATTGGCTCCCAAACACCAGAGGGTTGCCTATTTCACCCCTGCTCGACTCGCTTTACATCTACAGCTGCATGGCTTGGTATGACGACACCATCTACAAATTCACTGACAATAGCACAGTCATGAGCTGCATGAGGAGGGCAATGAGTCAGCATTCAGGAGGGAGATTGAAAGCAGGGTTCAATCATGGACCAACAACAACCTCGCACTCAATGCCACCAAAACCAAGGAGATGATTGTCGACTGTAGGAAGTAAAAGAGATGGACATTGCCTGAACTGGAATGGTTTTGGTTTTGATACACACACACACACACACACGCGCGCGCGCACACACACACACACACACACACACACACACACACACACACACACACACACACACACACACACACACACACATATATTTGTGCAGAGTGGAGTTAGAGTGAAGTAAAAAGTGTTGTTATTAATCTTTACCAATGAAAATTATTGTTTGAAGATGCCATTGTCCTGTGAATTATCATGGACCATTTTGTGCGAATATTAATCTTTACAGTTACAATAGTCTATATATATTATCAAGTTATTTTGTGGGTTGGATTCAGGGTCACACACACAATTCTTTGAGATGCCAGAAGGCAAGCCATGTACGGAGATGAAACGTCTGCTCATTCAGCATCTGAAACCGAAAGAGGAAAACCTTCATGATGGTCCTTGACATACTGGAGTGTTTGCTTTATTAAAAACGGAAGAATTTGTGTCATCAGGAAAGACTGGTGATCAAATCGAGAGACCATCTGTTGATTATCTGTGTTCTTAAAATTGAAACTAAGTCAATAGAGTGCTGAGAGATGGCAGCTGTTCGAATAAGCGAGTTCTTGATTCAAGTACCTGCACAGACAGGCTGGAGTCCATTGGCTCATGATTCATACTTTTGAAGAGGCTTAACAGACTTTAAAGGCAGAAATGATGGCACGTGTCATGGGATAAGCCATTCTGGAGAAACATTACAAATGAGAGGCAGAAGTTGTTGTCCATGCTGTGGGGAAGAGAGGATTGAAGATACAGTCGTCAGAGAAGGTACAGTTACATCGTCTTCTCCTTTTGCCTGCAGTAACAAGTGGATTTTAAGCAGGAAGACCATTTCTAACCGTCTCTTTGAGATCAAGAGAGCAGCCTCGTTGTGACCATGGAAATGGCCACTTTTGATGAATAAAGCCAAAGTAATCTTGCATTTGCAAAATAACCATTTTTAAATGGTGACTTAGTTCAGCCCTTGACTGGGTTGATGAAATCTTGGTGGAAGAAAATGGCCACTCCACTGTCTCTTTGAAAAGAGAACAGATTCATCATGTGGAACAGATTCTGAAAGCTCCCTGCAAGAGAGGAAAATAAACTCTCGCAGAGTAAGTTTCAGAGCAATGTTTCTTCATCCAAGAAATTCAGACGAGTTTGAAAGAGGACAGATGACGAGGTTTTGAAATCCTTCAGTTGCTTTTCCCACAATTTAAAGAAATCGACAGGGTGTCCAATGACTTAAGTCCAGATACAACCCTTCACCAATTGAGCTCTTCCAGCTCCGTTGGGTTCAACCAGCGAAAGATGAGGGGGTAAAGCCACAGGGTTAGAGAGAGTCAGCAGGTCAAACAGACATAGAGCAAAGAGAAAGAGACATCAAACACATTGTGGGTTTGTCCCTTCATCAAGGAAAGATGAGGAAGAGAAGGTCAGAAATGGGACCATTATATTGTGGGGGTGGAGGGCAGGAGGAAGCCACCACACAGGGAGGGGACTTGGGCACCTGGGGCAAACAGAGGGGTTCCCTCCCCCTGCCCTTCTTCCTCTGCCCATCCTCCCCTGCCCGTCCTCCCCTGCCCGTCCCCTGCTGCCCGTTCCCCCTGCCCTTCCCCCTGCCCTTCCCCCTGCCCTCCTCCACCTGCCTTCCTCCCCCACCCTCCTCCCCGCCCTCCTCCCCCTGCCCTCCTCCCCCTGCCCTCCTCCCTCTGCCCTCCTCCCCCTGCCCTTCTTCCCCTCCCCTCCTTTCCCCTCCCCTCACCCTCCTTGCCCAGCCTCCTCCTCGCCCTCCAACTCCCCATTCACCCTCCCCTGGCCCCGTCCCTCCCCTCCTTGACTTGCCCCGCCCCCTCCGGGCTCCCGCCCCTCCCATCCCCCTCCCTCTCCCTCATCCCCCTCCCCTCCCCCTGCACCGACTCCTCGGCTCCACCCAAACACCGCGCCGGTACCGGCCACTCCCGGGTGGGGCACGGTGGACTGCGGGTCGCCCGCTTTCCCTGGACCGGGCGGCTGAGGAATGTCCCGGCGCTGCCGCCAACTTCTTCCCTTTAGGCACGTGGCGACGGACCCCGAGCAGACGACGCCGCCACCAACGTCCCGCCTCCTCACAGCAAGAGCCAATCAGCCCGCGAATCCGCCCATCAATCCAACCCGAATTCAGCATCCAATCGAATAACGGCCTCACCGAATCAACCCATTGGCTCGCGCAACTGAAGCAACCAATCAGAGAGCGAGTGAACACACAGGTGAACCCAATCAGCATCGCAAGACAGAAAACAGAGGCAGTGGAATGAGTAGGAGACCCTTCGGCCCTTCCACTTTTAACTACCCCAACAACTCAATTAAATCCTTGGGAAACACAGGATCAATTTGTCTTGGCTCCAGGATTCCTCTGATCTCAAGAAATACATTGTACCCCAACTGCAAGGGAGACTATTTATTATCAAACTTTCCTTTATATTTATTACTGCTTCCAATTTAATGGAGGACACAAGTGGTTGTGTCAGCCAGCTGGACCACCTCGGGGAACCTCATGGAGCAGGCAATCATGGTGAGAAGGTAACTCGTCCCACGGGAGGCCGGTAGTGACCCTACAATGTCATTGTAGATGTAGCTGAACCTATGTGGTGCTGGCTCGAATGTCTGGCATGGTGCCTTCACGTATGTCTGCATTTTGGTCATCTGGCAGAGTGTGCAGGCCTTGGCCCACTGACAACCTGTTTCTGGAGGCTCAGCAAGACCAACCGATTGACCACCATTTTGACAGTACTGATGGCCGGGTGCGTCAGGTTGTGCACCTCATCATAAAACTGCCATCTCCATGCTGTCGGCACGATGAGGTGGGGTTTGCCATTGGAATGTCGCAGAGGAGCGTCTACTTACCAGGGTCGATGTTAACATCCTCCAGCCTGAGCCTGGACACTGCTGTCTTGCTTGCAAGGATCTCAGGGTCATCCTGCTGTCCCCTGCTGAGGGCTAAGTAGTCCATTCACTGGGACAGGGCCTGGATAGACTTGATTGTGGGGATGGGGCAGTGCGTCACCCACGATGTGTTGAATGTCTGTAGTGAACTCAGACTCATAGGAGAGGAGTCGCTGCTGCTTGGCCGACCACAGGTCCAACACTTTATGGAAGGCAAAAGTTAATGGCTTCTGGTCCATGAAGACACTGAATTGTCTACCTTCCAAAAATACCTTAAGTGCCTGACTGCCAGGTACAGCACCAATTGCTCTCAGTCAAAGACGCTGTATTTGAGTTCAGGTGGCCAGAGGTGTCTGCTAAAGAAGGACAGGGGCTGCCATTCCCCTTTGATGAATTGCTCCAGTGCGCCCCCTACTGCTGTGCTGGAAGCATCTACTGTGAGAGTGGTGGGTGTCTCTGGCCTGGCGTGTACCACAAGGGTTGTGTTGGCCAGTGCGTCCTTGGCCTTCTGGAACGCCACCAAATCCTCATTGTCCCAGGCAATGTCTTTACCTTTCTCCGCATGATGTGGGCCACGGGTTGCGTGGCAAGATGGCGTAAGGATCAGACGTGCCTTCCAGTTCTCTCCTGACTCTATCTTAATGTTTTGTCTAGAAATGCCCGTTAAAATTCTTTAAAAGTATAGATAACTTCAGTGCTGTTAAATTAACTTATGATGGTACAATTGGTGGAAAAGAGCAAAAAAAAAGACAACAGATTATCAAAAAACTACATTTTCCAAAAGTTCAAGTTTTGGAGCCTACCTACAGGAAAGACACCGGGGCTCAGCCTGAAATGGATCGCAGGAGAAAGGTACAGCTTTCGGATGTTGAGTTCAATATTACATCGGTAGTGCCCTCTTAAGAGGGCGCCAAACAGCGTTTAGAACAAAGAGTTACTCAGGTTCGCACATGTGCAGTAGCATCTGATGGCAATGTTATGAATGAACTACTTGTAGTAACATCAGTTGAAGTACCGGCTGGGGAAAGGCATTTGTCAACTGTAGCGGTGGCACTGCAAACTGCACCTTTTGAGATAAAAGAACCTATACAACTTGATGGACTGGGGAAAACCCTGGCCAGCGTCCTCCAATCATTGCTGGAGAGGCTGTGGCTGGGGTTTCCACACGCAGCTATACTACAAGGAAGGCCACCAGAATGAAGGAAGCAACAGAAGACCCTTTGGTTATTCAGAAGAAGCAGGAATCTGTTGAGCCAGAATCTCTTCCAATTGAAAAGATTCTTGTGAATCTTGAATCTAAATTATCTTATACAATGCAGGGATTATCCAAGATTATGACTGAACTTGGTACTAGGTTTAATACTTTGTGGTGAAAATACATTCTCAACAGATGGCTGAGTTTGGAGCTTTTAAGCTTGAATTGAGAGATAATTTTAATTCGTGTGAAGAAGATATAGACGAAATACGAGATCATGTTTCAGATGTGACCAAAATGGTCAAAGACTTACAAACTCAAAATAAAGATTTGGTGAAAAAGATTGATTATTTGGAAAACCAATCCAGACGGAACAATATAAAGATTATTGGTTTGCTGGAAGGTATGGAGGGACCAGACCCAAGAAAATTTTTTACTGAATGGATTCCGCAGGTGCTGGGTCAAGAACATTTCCCAGAAGGTATAATACTGGAACGTGCTCACAGAGCCTTGCGTAGAAGACCTATTTCAGGTCAAAGTCAAGACCTGTTTTGGTTCGTTGCTTGAATTATTGCGACAGAGAAATAATTTTACGAGTGGCTATTAGAAATGCACAACAGAGAAACTCACCCTTGATGATTCAAAATAATCGAGCTTTCTTCTATGCAGATTTGAGTCAAGAGGTTATGTTCCAATGACGGGAATTCAATTCTGCTAAAGAGTTGTTGTGGAAGAAAGGTTATAAGGCAACCTTTAGATATCCAGCTGTTTTGAAGGTTTTTCAAGATGGTTGCCAACCAAAGTTCTTTGATTCTCCAAAGGAAGCTATAGCATTTGCTCAAGAGCTGCCAATTACTCGGTTTCAACGGAGACGTAGTCTGCCGCGAACTCTAAGTAGACAAGAGATGGAAGAAAAGAGCCGTGCTCCAAGAAGGAATGGTTGTAATGGTGACTCGGCAGTTGGAGCTGATTAAAAGAAGAGTTGTCCTTTTTTTTATAATGTTTTTTTTTAAAAAAGGAATATTAAATAATGATGATGTTAGTTTAAGATGAAGTGAGAGTTGGGGGAGAGAACTGGATGGGCACTATTTCCTGAAAGTCATCTGCTACGTGTGAGTTATCTCACAACCATTTTTTTTGGGAGTTACCGCATTGCGTGGTTTAGACGGGAGGCGGTATTTTTAACCTCCTACCTGTTTTTTTTTCCTTGTTTGTATTATTAGATTAAAGAGTTACGGGTTTTCTTTTGTGTTTTTAAAACAAGGCATAAGAAAGTATTTGATTGTTTAAAAAACTAAAAATTCATGTGGTTTTTTTTGTAAAGTTTATTCAGTAGATAAGGAATATTTGAAATTTAAATGTGAATGGGATGGATAAGTTTTTTTAAATATTTTTACTTTAACTTTAAGGTGAAAGGAGTGGTAATTCTGGTGTATATTATTTTGCTATTTTAGTTATAGAACGAAGGGAATAATGGTGAAAGTTATAAAATGAGGCTTGAATTTTGTTTGTGGCTTATGCTCTATTTGTTGAAGATATAGATTTCGTTGTAGATGTATTTTTATTATTTGGATATCTGAATTTTAACATCATGATTGGGGATATTTAAATGTGGTATTGGAGCTTTTATTGGGTAATTATTCAAGGTTAAAAGGGAAAAATGGTGGAAGAGTACCAAATTTGAATTCTACAATGTTTAATGAGGTTGGAATTTTGTTTTAAGATGGCAGTTTATGTGACTAATATGATGATAGATGTGAAGTTAGTTGATATTTGGTGAAGGTTTATCTCTATAGAGAAAGTTTTTTTTTTCATCTTTTTTTTTCTCATGCTACAATTTTTTTAAAAGAATTGATTATTGTTTAAGAATTTTTGATAGACAATGTTACTAATTTTACTAATTTTTTATATTAAGTTTGAGTTAATTATATGTTTCATCTTAACTCTGTTAAATATATGCATTTAAGTTTGATTTAAATATGTTTTTTAAGTTTGATATCTTAGTATTAATTACTTTTCATTTTGTTAGTATTTTAATCGGTTATGTTTTTGTTTTTTTTTGTAAGTGGGTTTTTTTCTCACATATATTATTAACTTTATTAATTCTTCACTCTTTATTTTGGGGGGAAGGGGGGGTTGGACTAATTTGAGTTGGGTTATTAATGTGTAATAATTATTGGGGAGGGTATAGTTTATTTAGATTACTGATACTGTATTGAAATTTTATTATTTTGTCCTTAATTTTTTAAATGTAATTCTATATGTTATTCATGTTATAAAATCTTAAATAAAGTTTAAAAACAAAAAAATGATGTCGGCCACTACCGGTATGAATCGGTGATAAAAATTAATCGTACCAGTGAATTCTTGCAGCCCCTTCATTATGTGGGGTTTGAGGAAGCACTTAACAAACTCTACCTTTTCAAGCAGGGTTTAGTTCTTTGCCTGTTGATTTGACCCCCAAGGAAGTCGAACGTTTCCAACCTGAACTAGCACTTAGCAAGGTTTATATAGTAAGTCCAAATTCCCGCAGCCAGGCGCACAGTCACATTAGACGGTCTCTGTTTAGCTTCATTGCCACCACTTTGACATCTTGTGGTTACTGCCACCCTCTGCTGTTGGAGAATATCCTCCTTGGTCTCAGCCCCTCAATGTAACTAATGTTATATATAGAGAATTTAGGTTAAAATAGCTTAAGTTAAAATGTGATGATTAATCATAAAAAGGGAAGCCAGAACGGACAGGGAGCTTACTAGCAGCCAAGGACAAAAGGTTCAGCTGGATATGTTTTTTTAAACATATCTTTCCATGGTCATAGTGAGAGACATGCAGGAGACAAAAGATTGATAAGAAGGGTGAGAAACAGAATTTAGTGTATGTAGAGTTCGCAGCGTACGTAACGAACGTGATAATTAAAAATGCAGTTGTACTTAGAATGCTTTTGCAATACTAACCAGTTAAAACAGTATTAATAAGTAGGGGAAGGGCAAACAACAAGGGTATAAAAATCAATGCACTGTATGTATCGGGGCTTAACTGGTGAGAAGCCAGTTGAGTCCAACTCTGCAGACTTGTAAATAAAGCTTGTCGTGTCATCAGTTTTAAAGAGACTCATGTGTGAGAAGTTTTATTTCTGACAAATGGGGGCTCGTCCGGGATCTACACTCCAGCCGTGAGGGGAGGCGAGAAGAGGGACATCGGAGGTGGTGCACCCCGCTGAGTTCAGCGGCTCCTAGTCCCTTGCTCGTTGCTTCGGGCGGCTTGAGCGAGTGGTATCCGGACAAGGTGACACGACAAGACGGAGAGGAGAAGGGTGACGGTTCAATCCCCGAGAAGACACCGGTAAGTGACGACTTACGATTGTGGTGTGGGGATTGGGTAACAGGTGTAACGGGATACACCTGTTAGGATAAAAAAACCTAACGTAATAGATCAGGTATAGAGCTTTTGTCGTGGCGTGAGGACCCTGTCGTGGGACTCTAGGATAGACCCCAGGGAAACCTCGGCGGTAACCGAAGGAGGGACAGCACCTCCGACGAAGTGCCGGGAAGAGAGGGGTCGACCCCAGGGAAACCTCAGCGGTAACTGAAGGAGGGACAGTACCACCGACGAGGCGTCGGACCCCTAAAATGCTCCTAATGTTTTGGGCTTCATCACTACTCCTGGCAAGGCATTCTTGACACCCACAACTCTGGATAAAAGAAAATACCCCTGATATCTCCCCTAAATCTTCCTCCCTTTGCTTTAGACAGATGTCTTCTAGTGTTTGCTACTCCCATCTGGGTTTCAGGCAAACTGAAGGGCATCTTTCACCGAGTTTCTGGTCTTCCAGCAGTTCTGGATGTCTGTCTCTGGATGCTCTGCTCCGTCGACCACCCCGCAGTATCCCATCTAGTCCTAGAGTCTCTGTGTCAGCATTTTGCTGCTGACCACTGCCTGACAGCCTTGTGGTCAAAAGTGTTTGTCTATGAAACCGTTCCCAGGAAGGTAAAGGGGCAAAGTCCTGCTGACTGGAACATTGTGCAGCACCAGGGCCAGGCCAATCTTTCGCAACACCTGAGCCAGGTAGAACCTCAGCACATAGCAGCATTTGGTGCCCTTGCACTTTGGTTGCAAGCACAGCCACACACAATTATGGCCATGCTGGTTACACCCTTGTCCCCATTGATTGACGATGTACACGGTCCTTCTCCAGACTCTATCCATTTTGGACTCCCACATGAATAGGAAATTTGTTTTGGGAATTGACAGGGTGGTGGTGTGGGGATGGGCCAAACCTGGCCCACGTGCAGCAGGACCGAAAGTTTCTTGCACATTGCACCTGATAATCACGTTTTACCCGAATGACAGAGATGGGCATCTCTGTGGTTCTCCCTGTCTCCTGGACCTGGGGGTCTTTGTACTGCTCCCCATCTCCTTAAGTTGGTGCTTTGTTCTCCACCATCCCCACAAGAAATCCAAGACCCCTGGATGGAGGGGAGAGACGCAGAGAGATCAGTGAGAACACGGGTAGTTTCAACAGGGTGGGGTCCATCCAGGCGCCTGATAACAGGAGGAACCAAGTGGGAAGGAGGATGCAGGGCATTCAAAAGCAGGACATTGCGAGAGAGTGGATTCCTCGAATTCTTGAGGGGAGAAGGCGCTGGTCGATCCATCGTTTTAGGTGGGGCAGGGTATAGACATGGCAGCTGACTGGAATTGTCAGCGGGTTACTGAGACCTGGGAAAGGAGGGGAAGGAGGGTGCAGTAGTGTTCTGAGAGTGCTGAGGGAGAGGCAACATGGGTGCCACCTCAAGGCAACGGTCCACTGATTGTTTGCTGGGATGGGCTCTGTAAATAGACTCATAGTTATCCAGCACAGAGCATCTTTGTCCCCCTGCCATCAGGAAGGAGATATGGAGGAATAAAAGCAGAGCAGCCAGGGAGGGAAATAGCTTCTTCCCACAGGCCGTGCGATTGACAAGGCAACATGAGCTGGATGGGAGCTAAGAATGAAAAGGGTTAGAGGAATATGGACTGATTACAACAGCTCAGCTAGCAGGAGAGAGGGGCTGAAGGGCCTGTTTCTGTTTTGTCTATCTGGACCAGCCGTTTGAGTTCAAGCTTTAAAAAACCCAATCATTTTTAATTTTAATATTAACGGTACAGAATGAATCAAGAGACAAGATGTCTGTCCAGCAGCAAGCGTCGAAAGCACTTCCTGAAACGGAGGCTCTGAAACCACAGAGAGGTTCTGGACGGAAAGAGGCCCAGCTTCTTCTGGAAGGAGGAGAGGAGAGGCAGGGGAAATGCGGGGGAAGGGAAGGGGAGGGGAGGGGCAAGGGATGCCGTCCAACGTTCACCTCCCCTTTCCTCTACCCCGTTCCCCTCCCCTTTCCACTGCCCGTTCCCCTCCCACATACCCTCCCCTTCCCTTCCCCAGTTCCCGTCCCCCGCTCGCCTCCCCCATTCCCCTCCCCCTTCCCTTCCTCCTACTCCTAACCCTAACCCCTAACAAAATCCTAAACCTAACCTTAACACTACCGATATCCCCTACCAACACTCCACGTCCCCTAACTCTACCCCCACCCTGTCCACTAACCCTAACTTTATCCCTATGCCTATGCCGCCCCCTAACCCCAACCCTAATGCTACCCACCATACCCTAATCCCAAACCTCACTCCTCCTCTACCCCCCTGCTCCGACCCCCTTCCCCTATACCTAACACAAGCCCACTTCCACGAACTATAAACCTAACAATAAACCAAGATATAGCCCTACCCCATGTCTCCGAACACTAACCCTAATGCTACCTCTACAATGCTCCTAACCCTAACCCTAACTCTACCCAACTTTGCCAACCCTAAACTAAACCCTACCCCTATCCCTTACAACCTACCCCCTTCCCCTAACCCTACCTCCTACCCCTTCCCCATACCCGCACCCCCTACAACTACCCCCTTCCCCTAACCATACCTCCTACCCCTTCCCCATACCCGCACCCCCTACCACTATCCCTACCCTATCCCTTACAACCTACCTACTTCCCCTAACCCTACCTCCTACCCCTTCCCCATCCCCGCACCCCCTACCACTACCCCCTACCCTACCCCGTACCACAACCCCTACCCTTACCCCTTCCACTACCCCCTTTCTCCTACCCCCTTCCCCTCCCCCTCCTTCCCCTAGGATAGGGGTAGGAAGGGGAAAGGGAAGGGGGAGGGGAAGGGGAGGAGGAGAAAGGGAGGGGAAGGGGGAGGGTTAGGGGAGGGGAAGGGGGAGAGGAAGGGGATGGGGTAAGGGGAAGGGAAGGGGAGAGGGGAAGGGGGAGGTGAAGGGTGGAGGGCTGGGGTTAGGGCATAGGTGTGAGGGCAGGGGAAGGGGAAGGTGAGCGGGAGGGGGTTGGGATGGAGGAGGGTTAGAGGAGAAGTGGGTGAAGGGACATGGAAAAGGCAGGGAATGGGGTTGGCAGGGCCAGAGGGAGAAGAAGGGGAGGGATTCAGGCCATCATGATGTTGTCTGCCCTCTGTTCAGCTGGGATGCGAGGTTCTTCTGGACTCGTGTCTTGTCTCTGAGATCGCTCCTTCTCCTGGGAAGAGAAATATAAGTGATAGAGATACTGTCTCTGAGGCCTGATCACAATGACTTTGGAGAGTCCCAATTCTTCCCCCATCATCCCCCCTACCCCTGAACACTGGAGCCTTTCCCTTTCCTCTGCTTTACCTGAGGAAGTGTGTTTTGGCGAAAACCACGATCTCTCTCTGCAGAGCTCAGAGCAACGTGTGTCCATCAGGCAACTCCCGGGTTCTCCACGATATGGCAGCAAGATGTTAGACAATCATGGATGGATCAGTCGAGACCGTTCAGCTGATCCATCTGAACCTACCCCACAACAATGTTACCCTCCCCTCCCTCACACCAGTACCCTCCTTTTTTGGACCAGCCTCTGCTACTAACCCGGCAATGCATTCCAGCCACCCACTACATTCTGTGCGAATAAAATGTACCCCTCACGTCTTGCCTAAATTTCCCTCAGCTCACCTTATTTAGACGTCCTCTGGTATTCTCGCCCCAGGAATGCACACAATATTCCAAGTGTGGTCTGACGAGAATTTTATACATCTGCAACGATACCTCTCGGTTTTTGAACTCAATCCCCTGACTCCTGAAGGCCAGCACACAATACACCATCTTAAACTCCCTCTCAATTTGCACAGCAACCTTGAGTGATATATGGAGCAGGATCTAAATATTTCTCTGTCCTGCACACTGTTCATAATCCTGCCATTAACCAAGTGCTCTGCCCACACATTCTTGTAATCCGCATTCAATAAAGATATTGGTCTATATGAAGCTACTTTTAATGGGTTTCAAACCTTCTTTGGAATAACTGTTATTCGTGCCCTTGAAAATTACTCTGGAAATAAACCTGGACCAGTTGCTTATTTAAGTACATCTGATTTACAGGTTTGAACTCCATCTGTCACTTCTCTGCAAACTGGATGACCTATGACAACCTTCTTCACTGTCTACAACATCTCTACCTCTGTGTGATCCCCTGACGTACCCACCCTTCCACTCCCATCATCATTCATAAAAATCACAAAGAGCAGGGGTCCCAGAGCAGATCCCTTTGGAGCGCCACTAGTCATTGTTCCATCTACTACTACCCTCTGTTTGCTGCAGACAAGCCAATTCTGAATCCACACAGCCAAGGCTCCATGGATCCCATGCCTCCGGACATTCTGAATGAGGCCACCGTGGGGACCTTGTCAAGCACCTTACTAAAATCCTCATGCAGCACATACAGACCTTGACCTTCTTCTATTTCCTTTGACACCTCCTCGAAATACTCAATTTGACTCGTGAAGCAGGACCTGCTCCTCACAAAACTATCCATGAGTTTGCCCAGCATGTTTGGGCATTGCCCTCGGCCCCAGCATCTGCAGACTTCCTGGCCAGTCCCTCCCTTACCCCTTCCCAGAGCTTCCGCATCCATTAGAACATCAAGCATTGCTGCCCAGTACAGGCCCTTTGGCCCATAAAGGCTGAACTGACCTTTGTAAATGTTCTCCACAACCTTTACCTGTACCACACCCATAGGAACATAGGAAGTGGGAACAGGAGTAGGACAAAAATGGCCTATCGAGCCTGCTTCGCCATTCAATACGATCATGGCTGATCTAATTTATGACCTAACTCGACCTACCCTGCCTTCTCGCCATATCCCCAAATTCCTCTATCATGTAAAACTTCTGTTCCCTTACATCCACATGCTCGTCTCAGAGACTTTTATATGTACCTATTCTACCAACCACTACCACTTTCTCCGATGACGCATTCAAAGTTCTCACAACTCTCTGCATAAAAAAAATCTCCCCTCACCTGAAGCGGATGCTCTCTGAGATTTGCACCTGACACTTTAGGAAAGGTTTCTGGCTGTTCATTCCATCTAAGCACCCCACAATCTTATTTAGAATAAGTTATTAAGCTGTGGAAGGGGCAAGTTGGGAGAGGGAGGAGGAGAGAGAGCTGGTGAGGGAGGGATGAGAGCTGGTGGGGAGGGGACAAGGCCGTGTTGGGGAGAGGGATCAGGACCGCGTTGAGGTGGTGAACGGGAAGACACGGTTGGATCTACCTGCCGAAATAAAGGAGCAATAAGAAGGCCATCTTGGGATCTACCAGCATCTTTTGGGGCTTGATGTCTCAATGGAAAACCCCCTGAGGATGGAAGTAGGCCATGCTCTGCTACAGCTGGTACATGAACATCTGGCAACACAACGATATAACATGACCCACTCTGCCTCCACACTGGCCGGGTCTGGATCCTGAGGGTAAAGGGAGGTGGGTGAAGGGCCCCTCCCTGCCAATCAACATCCATCCTCATCATCCTCTCCACCCCTCTCCCCTCACTACCCGTTCTCTCCTCACCAATACCCATTGAGACCCTCATGCACCCTTCATCGATATCCAGTCCCCAGCGAGACTCAGCCAGTAAACTCCTTCATATCCTCCAACCCCACCATCCAAGCTTGCCCCAGTGGACAACTTGACCACCCAGACCCACAACCACCTTGATGTAGATCATGGGAATGGGCTGCTTGGCCTTGTTGAAGTGCTGGGCCATGCAGTGAACAGTCTCGGGAACATAGTCCAGACGCAGATTCAAATAAACCTCCTCTTTCTCTTGGACACAATACAAACATGTCAGCTGGATTTACCCTCCAACACCCAGTGCCTCTCCCAACTGGAGTGCCAGCGCCTCCTGCTCTCTGTAGGCCTGATGCCCCCACTGCTCAACACAACATGGCATGAATCCAAGGGCTCAGCGAGCAGAGCGTCAACAGGCCGTAGTGGACCCGTCCGCTGCCCCATCATTCGGCTTCTGGTGAGACTGCACAAAATGTGCAGCTCTGACCGCCCTCCCTCGTGAGGCAAGGATTCACCGGGAGAGAAAACCATTGACGTTTTGAGATGAGAAATGTTTGCAGCCGGGTGTTGGCTGGGGTCGAACATGTGGAGGCTGAGTGGTTGGGACGATTCAGAGCAGGCGTTGATTTGGAAGCGCACCAAAAGGTTCTGGGGAAGTGAATATGGGGGAAAATACATTTGTGAAATGAATTGGGGAAACAGACTGGAGGGGCTGAGTGGCCGAATTTGGCGACCTTGTCTTGTGGTCTTGGTTGCTGCTGTCTGGAGTTGAAATGGCAAGAGGTCATGAGTTAATGGGTGAGGAGCAGGGCAGCCAGCGTCAAGGAGTCGGCACTGGTCAGAGGGGCAGGATGGAGGCAACAGAGAGGCTGCAGCGAGACAGATCGATTGAAGGAATGGGGAAGGAAGCAGCAAATGATATGCATCAGAGTGGGGGTGGGGTGGGTGCAGGTGGATCTTACCTTGACTACAGAGGAGTAGAAGTTGAGAAGAGGGACGATGATGGTGTGATCCAACTTTTGCACGATCTGCAGTTTGCGGTTCCATGGCGAGAGAGGAACATCAGCAAGGCTGGGCGATGGGTCGGGGCCCTGAGGGGCGACTTGTCCAAGTTGAGGGGGGAGGCGATGAGGAGATTCGTCAAGGGGTCAGAGGTGGGGAACTCCTAGGGAGGCCGAAGTGGGGGACTTTTCGAGAGTCAGTGGGAGGGACTTTTCGTGTCGCTGGAGTGGGGACTCGTCAGGGGGTTCAATGAAGTATCATTTCAGTTTTTATGATTGTTTTCCCAGCTTCTACTGAACAATTAATTTGCAGAAAATCTCTGATGTGTGTGTGTGTGTGTGTGTGTGTGTGTGTGTGTGTGTGTGTGTGTGTGTGTGTGTGTGTGTGGTGGGGGGTTGTGTGTGGGGAGGGGGGGTGCTGTTGTGGGTTTGTGTGACTTTCTCTGTTTCCAAACCCCATGGCTGCTTTCGTCTCTGTCAGATGCTCCTCTTTCCACCCACCCTTCAAAAATGTGTTTGGGGTGTTTGTCAATTGGGTGTAATTGTGTGAAACGGGCTCATGTGTCGCAAGGGCCTGTGAACGTGCTGTAGGCCCTAAAGTTAAATATCAGGGTTTTCCATTTCCACACAACTGCTCCTCCCCCTCACCTTGAATCTCTTGTCTTGCAAGATCTTCTTGATGGCAATCAGCTCTCCGGAGTCCACCAGCCTTGCCTGGTACACCACACCGAAAGATCCATTGTCGATGATTTTATCATCTGTGCAGGACACCACCTTGGGGACGTTGGGTCCGTGACCCGGTGTGGCCACCTCTGTTGTGACCTTATTGCCATGTCCTCTGGGGCAGAAGCAGCAGCATTTACACACCCAGAGGGTACACAACAGGTCATTTATCCCAGCCCAGCCTTGTTGTCCAAGTTAGTCTCTACCCCTCCCTCTAACTCCCTTCCAAGGGTCACCTAAATGTCAGAATTGATCCTCTGGTGGTTCGTTCCAGCCTCTCAGTAGAAATATTGCCACCCCAGGTCCCTCTTTGATCACTCTCCTCAGACTGAGGCCAGTTCCGCAGCCGATCACTCTGTCTACAACCCTCCCTCCATGAGAGGATCGGGTCATCCTTGACCTTCAGCACGTCCCGGGGAGATGAACCACTCTGAACCCTACCACAGGTTTAGCAGAAGCCCTCCACATTCCCAGAAGCTTAGCAACACCGTGATCTTCCATGATGCAAGCGAGACCTCGTCGCCTGAGGGAGCAGGTGGTGCAGAGAGAGCCCCACTCTTCACCGCTCAACTCTGCTGGGTCCGCCGCAGCAGAAACACTTTCTAGCACCTTGATCCAGGTCCACTTGGGAAAGAATCCTATCCCGGTTGGGGGGGTGTGGGGTTGAAGGGATCTTGTAACCACGGGGGTGGGGGTGTGGGTGGAGGAGCGGTCCTGTCTCTCAGTGGACAGATCCCATTCCAGGTGGAGAGGGAGCTCTGTCCCATTTCTAATGAAAGGTCTGCCTTCCATCCCCCTCGCAACTTCTCTTCTCCCTCAGACACCTCACACTCTCCCCTGCCCCGATTCCTCTACCACACTCTCATCCCCCACCCAACACCACCCCCATGGATTCCCCAGTGCTTTCCGTCCCCTCGCACCCCATCCCCCAAGCTCAACCCTATGTCCCCTACCTCTGATCCAATCTCCCTTGACATTAGCCTGTGGTGCAACCCCGTTCCTTCGTTCTCCCCTCCAATCCTACAGACCCCATCCCTGTATCCCCTCACATGCCATTGTTCTCCCCTCCCCAGTCCCCTCCAGCTGCCTCATAAAGTGCCCTGCACTCAGGATGGGGAGAGGGGATTAAATGCAGCCTCCATTCTCTCCGCCCACACTGGGTGAAGGATGGTGCCAGAGGAGGCTCTGTCCCTGTAGGGGAGCCTATAACAGGCTCTTTATCTCACCCATGGGCGCAGGGTGCTTCCAAACTCAACCCTGTTGATCAGAGGGTCCCTGGGATGAGACAGCATCCTACTCCGACACGCGGGCTAGAATCCCCTTCCAGGAGAGGCATCTTTCTCGTGTTGCTGTGCCATGGCACGACTCAGCTATGGCTGCCCCATGCAGTGACATCATCACCCCCTCTGTGTCATCATCTCCCCCCTCTGTAACACCTCCCCTCTCTGTCACACCACTAGTGTAATGGGCAGGGACATCCAACCATTTAAATCCTCCTCAATTTCCCCAAGCAAGGGGAGAATAATTCAGCTGGTCTAAATTACTCGTTGTTATCTATTCTAACTCCTAGATATTTGATGCCATTTTGCCGCCACATTTGTTGACTATTTTCTTGACATTGGCTCTAATCCCCCTTCCTAAGTGACATGATTTTGCACATATCCCAAAAGAACTTATACCCAGAGATCTCCCCATAGTCCTCCAAGGTGGAGCACAACTTGGGCAATGAGTGTGTCGGGTCTGTCAGATATATCAGAACAACTTCTGCAAATAAATTGATTTCATGCTCTTCCTGGCCTGTTCTGAAACCTTTAATGCCTGAATCCTGGCAAATGGCCTCGGCTAATCGCTCCATGGCCAGTACAAACTCACTCACTTGGGGTGTGGGGGTGGAGTCAGACCTTGATCGGCATGCCTGTTGGCTACCTCTGTCCCTCTCATCTCGACATCAGTGGCTCAGGTTGGGGGAGTCTGTACTGCCTCCTGCAGTGCACAGCAGCGCTGCTGGACCACCTTTATCTCCTTATTTTCCTGGGCCCTCTCCAAATCTTTCCTTTCTATGATCTCACATTGGTTTCTAAGGAGAAACATTGGCAGCCAAAAGGCACCCTCTGATTCCCCTTAGATTTTGGGAACCCCAACTTCTTGAAGTGGGACAACACGTGGTGACCTATTTTCTCAAGATGTGGATCCAGGAGCTTGGACCAGTCTACCAGTTTGCGGTGGTCCGCCAGCATGCTTGCCAAGCTTCCTAACCCTGCACTCTCGTCAGTCCACCCACAGATCTTGTTCTCCCTGCCTGCACTCGATTTCCTGCACCGATTCCAAAGCATCTCCACTGCAGCTGTGTTCAGTCGGAACTCGAAGGACCCTGCTCACTGCACCAATTATTATGTGTGTGAAACTGATTCGAGGGGTCCCAAGGGTGGCGAATTTGAACACAGTTGTCTTTTATTGACACATGTAGTGAAGTCGCACGAGGAATAAAAGATACACACAGACACAAACTCGCAGGATTAATCGATACACTTGCAACCAGTCGTGGATAGAAGACTTGACAATCAACTTGTCACATACAATACCTTGAACAGGTCATTCATTCACTCATTGATCTTGGATGCCTGTGGGTGGTAGGGGATATGCAGGTGGCCCCAAATACTTGGCATCACCACCCATTGCTGGTCGGACGTTATCCGATAGGGTATTCCACATATGGAGCACGCTTAAATGGTGCTTGGTCGGCCCGCTGGCAGGACATCCGAGTATGTGCTGACCATCGTGAGAACATATCACTTTTTATTTTGGCAGGGGAGAGGCCTGATATGGTCAATTTATCAGACTTGGCCGGCTCCCGAACCCCAGCGAATGTGGCCCTTGGTTTTAATTGCTGACAAATAGGGCATTTGGCCATCACAGTTCTTGCAACATCATGAGACCCCCAGATCCTCTGTCCATCATAGTGCCCCCATATGCCCACATTTATGATGCACCAATGCTGCCAAGGCTCCGGGGTCTCTCTGCTTGGGGAAAATAGTGGCAGAGCATATTTGAGCAGCTCAGTCCACAGTGGCATTGCGTCAGCTTCAGCGGTTTTCCTGGAGGAGTGTCCATCCACGTGGTGGACCCTGACTATTCTTTTGTTGTTCCACCTCTCAGAAGATCTGCCAGTGCTGTTGTCCTCAGAGCAGGCAGCCATGGATCTGCCTCCCTGTCTCCTGACGCCGACCCATCCACACTGACGTGCTGTTTGGCACAGCCCAGAAATCCTGTTGCACTGATCGGAAAAGAGGCTCCTGGGCCCACCTGGTTGTCCCTTTTCGGATCAGTGCCACAGCTGCCAGCTTGGACAGTTGGCTCTCCCCTCCACCTCACCCTCTTGTGTCAGTACTTTATCTGTGGTGGGCTGGAGCGCTCCCACTTTACACCGTTGTTTTTCGCACATCCACCAGCCGGAGCCGTCAGTAAACCAAGCTTTTTCCTGCTGTCCAGCATCGAGGGTGTTGAACGGTTTGCCCCAGGCCATGGTGCCAAGCTCTTCTCGGGGTCATTCAAGTGGGAGGCTGTCACTTTCGGACAGGACATGATCTGTTCTTGCAAGTGGCTCAGCCCTTCGGGCCCGGCCTCTGTGCGGTCTGCCATGTACCACTTCTTCGGTCCGCTGTGAGTGGCATCCGCAGATTGAACCCATCACATGTTGGGGAGGTGTGGCTGGAGTGTGACTGTCTCTGCTGCCATCTGGTTCTCTGTGGTGAGCAGGCGAGCATCTGACACTCAGATGGGGAGTCGCGGGAGGCAGCTTCCAGGAGGGAATTGAACCAGAAGCTCTGTGGGACTCAGCGATCTTGCCTCTTTTGCTCGAGGCTCCACTAGACCATTGTCTTCATTGCAGAGACAAGTCATTCAAAGGGTCTTCCAGTTTTGAGGGGTTGGGGGGTGCTTGTGGTCAGTGGCAGTGTTGTTCAACAGCGTGTTTTACCATTTAAGAAGCCATTTGTTGTTCCGGTCATCAATGAAGCGGAGAGTTTTTTTTTCTGAGCAACATTGTACAGTAGATGGAGGGACAGGGTGAGATGTTGGCACCAGTAACCCAAAACACACACAAAACTTTGTGCCTCAACTTGTTGGTGGGCACCGCAATGAGGATTTTGCTTTGAGCAACCATTGATATTTTTCTGCTGCCTGGATGCTCAGGAAAAAGACTGTTGGACAAGGACCCTGGACCTTTTCCAGGTGGTGCCTCCCTGGTGCCAGTGTCTGGGGTGTTGCTGCTGGTGTCCAAGACATCCTAAAATGGGACAGAGGTTGTGGCACATGGAGATACCAATGACATAGGGAGGAAGAGGGAAGAGTTCCTGAAAAGTGGGTCCAGGGCATTTGGTGAGAGCTGAAAAGAAATAGCTTGAAGGGACTCATGTTGGGATGACTGTCTGGGCCATGCGACAGTGAGAGCAGGAACAGAATGTGGTGGAGGATGAAGGCATGGCCTGAAGGTGCGGGTGAAGAGCTCCTTGAGGGCATCCTATTTGCCTTGCTCGGGAGGCTGATGTCAGAAGTCGATGAGCCTTGCTGCCATGTCCTGATGAGCAAGAACATCATGGAGGAGTAATGGATGTCATCAGCGGTGATCTCTTGGAGGTGGAACTGGTCCTTGGCCTGTTTGAACCCCACGTGTGGCTGCGACATCCAGAACATTGACAGCTTCAACCAAACCATCTGAAGAGCCGCCTGGACCGTGATCTTCACGTCCAACTGAAGGGCTGGGTCCTGCTGAGGTCACCACTGTAGCAGACACTTCTGTTGAGGAGAGAAGTGGGAGAGGGTAGGATATTGGGGATGGGGGTGGGGGGTGGTTACTTTATTCTTTCTTTTATAGATGCCACAAATTAGATGAGCATTATTATTAATTGTGTGAATTTGTTGTGGTTTTAAGTTTATAAATATTTTTTTTAAATGATTGGCAGGACCACGAGTGGCAGATAGGATCATGGGGACTCTCTCCCCCCAACCCACCCACGGCAAATATCAATGGGATAAACCGGGTTCATTGTCAATGTCGTTGAGGATCCCTTCCACCTGCCCACAGCATTTGGCAGCTCTTCTCATCAGGAAAGAGGTCGAGGAATATCGGAGCCAGTAGCACCAGGCCCAGAAACAGATTCTTCCTGCGAGCAGTGAGAATGGAGAATGATGGATGACCGGCTCAGACAAAGACTCCATGACTCTGCTATTGATTCAACAGAATTTATTTTTTTTGGGAGGGACTGCACGTGTATCATTTGTCTCTCTGTGCTTAGGTCCAGTTGTGTGTTTGCAGAGGTTTCCACCATGAATACAGTTTCCTCGTGTTAAATTTGAACGGGTACAGAGGAGCTTTCCTGGATTGGAGAATGTATCTCATGAAACAAAGTTGACTGAGTTCGGGCTTTTCTCTTTTTCACCCCAAAATTAACTTTATTCTAAAATTATTGACCAAGAGGACAACTGTTCCATGTCTTTTCTCATCCTCGTGTTGCATGCCTATATTCCCTTCACTGCACACATTCTCTGTTTAACATCATTCCACCACTTTGACACCTTGTGGTTACTCCCTGCACTCTGTGGTTGAAGGGGTTCCCCTTAGTCTCCGCCCCTCAAGACCCGGAGGATTAGAGTCCTTCCCCACAGCGCCCTCGTGTTGGCTGCGCCAAGCCTCAGTGCATCTCTCAGCAACCTGGAATAGGCCGGTGGGCAGCGTTCCCTCACCCACATCTCCATGTGCTAAAAGACCAGCAGGTTAACGTCGAACAGTTATGCCCTTCGGACCTAGATGTTGCGCTGACCTATCAATTCCAAGCAAAATAAAAACTTGACCCTTCCTCCTTCATAACCCTCCATTCTTGCAATGGAGGGAGTGCAGAGGCAATTCACAAGGCTGATACCTGGAATGGCAGGAATGACTTATGAGGAAAAATTGCGCAAATTGGGATTGTACTCGCTGGAGTTTAGAAGATTGAGAGGGGTTCTCATAGAGACATATAAAATTCTGGCAGTACTGGACAGAATGGATGCAGATGGGATGTTTCCAAGGATGGGAAAATCCAGAACCCGGCGCCATGGTTTGAGAATAATAGGCAAACCATTTAGGATAGAGATGAGGAGGAATTTCTTTACCCAGAGAGTGGTGAATCTGTAGAATTAATTGCCACAGAGGGCAGTAGAGTCAGGTTCATTAAATATGTTTAAGAGGGAATTAGATATATTTCTTCCGTATAAGGGTATTAAAGGTTACGGAGAGAAGGTGGGGATGGGGTACTGAACTTTAAGATCAGCCATGATCTCGTTGAATGGCGGAGCAGGCTCGAAGGGTCGAATGACCTACTCCTGCTCCTATCTTCTATGTTTCCTTCATTCATGTGTCCAAGAAGCCCTTAAATGCCGCTAATATTTCAGCCTTCATCACCACTCCTGGCAAGGCATTCCTGGCACCCACAACTCTGTGTAAAAACAAGTACCCCTTATATTTCCCCTAAACCTTCCTCCCTTTGCTTTGGGCTTCTAGTGTTTGATTCTCTTATCTGGGTTTCAGGCAGACCAAAGGGCATCTTTCACTGAGTTTCTGTTCTTCCAGCAGTTCTGGATGTCTGTCTCTGGATGCTCTGCTCAGGGGACCACCCCGCAGTATCTCATCAAGTCCTAGTCTCTGTGTCAGCAGGAATTCCATCCTGACCACTGCCTGATGGCCCTGTGGTCAATAGTGTTTGTCTATGCAACCATTCCCATGAAGGTGATGGGGCAAAGTCCTGCTGACTAGGACATTGTGTGGCATCAGGGCCAGACCAATCTTTCACAACACCTGAGCCAGGTAGAACCTCAGCACATAGCGGCTTTTGGTGCCCTTAAACTTTGTTTCCAAGCACAGCCATACACAATAGCCATGCTGGTTAGGGATATTCCCCCATTGATTGACGATGTACATGGTCCTCCAGACTCTATCCATTTTGGACCCCCACATGAATAGGAAATGTGTTTTGGGAATTGACAGGGTGGAGGTGTGGGGATGGGCCACACCTGCCTCACGTGCAGCAGTACCAAGAGCTCCTTGCACCTGATGACCGGGTTCTACCGGATTGACAGAGTTGGGCATCTCTGTGGTTCTTCCTGTCTCCTGGAACTGGGGGTCTCCTTACAGCTCCCCATCTCCTTGAGTTGGTACTTTGTTCTCCACCATCACCACAAGACAACCAAGACCCCTGGATGGAGGGCAGAGGCGCAGAGTGATCAGTGAGAATACGGATAGTTTCAACAGGGTGGGGTCCATTCTGATGCCTGATAACAGGAGGAAACCAATGGGGAAGGAGGATGCAGGGCATTCGATAGCAGGTGGGGCAGGGTGTATATATGGCAGCTGACTGGAATTGTCAGGGGGATACTGAGACCTGGGAGAGGAGGGGAAGGAGGGTTTAATTGTGTTCTGATGAGAGAGTGCTGAGGGAGAGGCAACATGGGTGGAACCTCAAGGCAAGGGACCCCTGAATCTTTGCAGGGATGGGCTCTGTAAATAGACTCCCAGATATCCAGCAAAGAGCATCTTTGTCCCCCTGCCATCAGGAAGGAGATATGGAAGAATAAAAGCAGAGAAGCCAGGGAGGGAAATAGCTTCTTCCCACAGGCCGTGAGATTGACAAGGCAACATGAGCTTGATGGGAGCTAAGAATGAAAAGGTGGAGAGGAATATGGACTGATTACAACAGCACAGCCAGCAGGAGAGTGGGGCCGAAGGGCCTGTTTCTGTGTTGTCTATCTGGACCAGCCTTTTGAGTTCAAGCTTTAAAAGATCAAACCATTTTTAAATTTAATATCAACGGTATAGAATGAATCAAGAGACAAGATGTCTGTCCAGCGGCAAGCGTCGAAGGCACTTCCTGAAACGGAGGCTCTGAAACTACAGGGAGGTTCTGGCCGGAATGAGGTCCGGCTTCCTCTGGAAGGAGGAGAGGAGGCAGGGATAATGTGGGGGAAGGGGTGCCTTCCTACATTCACCTCCCATTTCCTCTACACCGTACCCCTCTTCATTTCCCTGCCCATTCCCCTCCCTCATCACCTCCCCATTTCCTGTGCCCCGCTCGCCGCCCACGCTCCCCTCCCCAACCTAACCCTAACCCCTAACAAACCCTAACCTTAACGTTAACACTACCGATACCCTTAAACACTACACCACGTCCCCAACCCTAACTTTTATTTCCACCCTGTCCTCTAACCCTATCCCTGCGCTGTCCCCTAAACCCAACCCTAATCTTACCCACCTTCCCCTATCCCCAACTCACACCCCACCTCTACCTCCTACACCTACCCCCTTCCCCTAAACTTAACACAAGCCCATTTCCCCGAAGTCTAAACCTAACCCTAAACCTCGACCTAACCCGAGCCCACATCTCCTAACCCTAAACCTAACTGTACCTCTACCCGTCCCTGACCCCTATCTTAATTCTACCCACCTTCCCCAACCCTAAGCTAAACCCTACCCCTATCCTCTACATCTACCCCCTTCCCCTAACCCTACCCCATACACGCACCCCCTACCACTACCCCATTACCTACTCCTACCCTCTCACTACCCCCCTTTCTCCTACCCCCTTCCCCTATCCCTCCTTCCCCTAAGTTAGGGGTAGGAAGGGAAGGGGAGGAGGGGAAGGGTAGGAGACAAAAGGGAGTGGGAAAGGAGAGGGGAAGGGGAGGTGAAGGGAGGAGGGCTAAGTTTAGGGCATAGGTGTGAGGGTAGGTGAAGGGGAACGTGAGTGGGAGGGGGTTGGAATGGAGAAGAGGTAGGGGAGAAATGGGAGGGGAAGTGGGTGAAGGGATATGGAAGAGGTGGTGAATGGAGTTGGCAGGGCCAGAGGGAGAAGGGGAGGGGTTCAGGCCATCATGATGTTGTCCATCCTCTGTTCAGCTGGGATGCAATGTTCTTCTGGACTCGTGTCTTGTCTCTGAGATCGGTCCTTCTGCTGGGAAGAGAAATACGAGTGATAGAGATACCGTCTCCGAGGCCTGATCACGATGACTTTGGAGGGCCCCAACTCCTCCCCCATCACCCCCCTCCCTGCCCCTGCACACTAGGGCCTTTCCCTTCCTCTGTTTTACCTGAGGAAGTGTGTTATGGAGAAAACCACAATCTATATCTGCAGAGCTCAGAGTACCGTGTCTCCATCAGGCAACACCCTGGTTCTCCACGACATGGCAGCAAGATGCTGGACAAATCATGGATGGATCAGTCGAGTCCCTTCAGCTGACCCATCTGAACCTACCCCACAACAATATTACTCTTCCCTCCCTCTCACCAGTACCTTCTGTTTTTCTTTTATTCCTGTCCCTATATTAAAATCTTTTTCATGCCTTTTTTGGATGAGCCTCCAGTAACACCCCTGGCAATGTATTCCAGCCACCCACTACATTCTGTGTGAATAAAATATCCCCCTCACATCTTGTCTAAAGTTCCCTCATCTCACCTTATTTAGACGTCCACTGGTATTCTCGCCCCAGGAATGCACACAATATTCCAAGTGTGGTCTGACTAGAATTTTGTACATCTGCAACGTTACCTCTCAGTTCTTGAACTCAATCCCCTGACTCCTGAAGGCCAGCACACAATACACCATCTTAAACTCCCTCTCAATTTGCACAGCAACCTTGAGCGATTTATGGCGCAGGATCTAAATATTTCTCTGTCCTGCACACTGTTCATAATCCTGCCATTAACCATGTGCTCTGCCCTCACGTTCTTGTAATCCACATTCAATAAAGATATTGGTCTATATGAAGCTAATTTTAATGGGTCTCCAACCTTCTTTGGAATAACTTTTATTCGTGCCCTTGAAAATGACTCTGGAAATTAACCTGTACCAGTTGCTTGTTTAAGTACATCTGTATTTACAGGATTCAACTCCATCTGTCACTTCTCTGCAAACTGGATGACCTATGACAACCTTCTATACTGTCTACAACATCTCTACCTCTGTGTCATCCCCTGACGTACCCACCCTTCCACTCCCATCATCATTCATAAAAATCACAAAGAGCAGGGGTCCCAGAGCAGATCCCTTTGGAGAGCCACTAGTCATTGTTCCATCTACTACTACCCTCTGTTTACTGCAGACAAGGCAATTCTGAATCCACACAGCCAAGGCTCCGTGGATCCCATGCCTCCTGACGTTCTAAATGAGGCCACTGTGAGGACCTTGTCAAGCACCTTACTAAAATCCACGTGCAGCGCATACAGACCTTGACCTTCATCTATTTCCTTTGACACCTTCTCAAAATACTCAATTTGACTCGTGAAGCAGGACCTGCTCCTCACAAAACTATCCATGAGTTTCCCCAGCATGTTTGTCCATTTCCCTCGGCCCCAGCATCTGCAGACTTCCTGGCCAGTCCCTCCCTTACCCCTTCCCAGAGCTTCTGCATCCATTACAACATTAGGCATTGCTGCCCAGTACTGCCCAGTACAGACCTTTGTAAACGTTCTCCACAACCAACTGACCCTTACCCGTACCACACCCATAACTATGGGTGGATTAAATATCCAATTAACTTCATTCTGAAATAACGCATCAGGAATTTGATGTTGATTCCAATTTTGAATAACTTTTCATAATTCTCGTTGAGCTCCTGTAAAGTTAGATCCATTATCAGAACATAATTCTTTTACTTGACCACATCTAGGAATAAAACGCCAAAGAACATTAATAAAAGAGTCTGTATCAAGCAATGACGCTACTTCAATATGAATTGCTCTCATAGTCAAACAAGTGAAAATAACTCCATATCGTTTTTCAACACTTCGTCCTCACTTTACTTGCAAAGGACCAAAATAATCAACTTCCACGGATGTAAATGGGAATTCATCAGGTGAAACTCTGTCCTGTGGTAAATCTGCCATTTGTTGTTGTCCAGGTTTTCATTCTCTCTGTTAGTCACAAAGAGATGAAACCTCATGATTTCATTATTAATATATTTAAGCACTGATGGGTAGACGTGTGGTTCCACCCTTCCCCAGTTAGACTATTAAATGCTTGATTTTAAAAGTTGTAAAAGTGATTAAAAATACTGTTTATAGACTTTGGAATAGTGGAGGATCGAAATGGCTGCAAATGTGAAAAAATCGAAAACTCAGTTACAGAAGAAATTACCTTACAAAAGTGTTGAAGAAATGAGGCCGAGTTCAAGTTGAAGCAACGGAGTTGTCGACTGGAGTCCCCAAGTCTCAGAGGACTCCTGCCCGGCTAAGTATTACATAGGTACCACTTGCGCTATCGCAAGATGGCTTCAGCTCAGTGATGTGTTCAGCGGTTTCGACTCGTGCACTCGTGAACACAGGCGTGAGGGCGGGCCAGCTGAGCGAGGACAGGCCCGTGAGCCTGCAGCATTGCCTGGTGGTCAGGAGAGATACAGTGTAGCATCAGAAGACGCACCTGCGTAGTCGGTGGCCCTACCGGGTGTGCACAGTTCGTCGAGGGTCCACAAACCTTTGGAGAAGGTGTGGGCTGTGGGGGAGCCTGAGCGACGGTGAACTGATGAGGTCGGCACACTGTGTCGGGTATCCAGACACGCAGCAGCACCGGAAGAGGACCTATTGCTATGGAGGAAGAGGATGCTCAACTTCATTAGAATTTGAAGAACTGGGGACTGTGGCAAAAGAAGGTCGGCCTCAAAGGGAGGTGATGGATCCTGGACTGGATTCTGTGTTTCCAATTCTGGAAGGGATTGCTCAACTCATGGAAGATATGTCAAATATGTCAATGCAGATGACTCATCAGATTTTCGGAAATGAAATCTAAAATGAACACTGTGTGTGAAGAAATAACTTTGATGAAGCAAGATATTAATGTAGTTAAGAGTGATGTTACGAGATGGACACGATCAGAGGATACTCTGCAAAATCATTTTAAAAAGATTGAGGAGGCTTTCTTGAATGCAAGAGTCAAGTGGAGCATAATAGATAAAAAATGGAAAAGTGGAAGATCCTTTTGTAGATTGGGGGTTTCAGAAGAAGGAATTATTGAAGAAGTTTGACTCATTAGAAAACCAAAGTCGTAGAAATAATGTTAAAATAGTAGGTCTTCCGGAAGATATGGAAGGTTCGGATCCGGTGAAGGTTTTGAAGAAATGGATCCCAAAAGTGTAGGGCAGGTAATTCGTTCCGGATGGACTGGAATTAGATCGAGCAAACAGAGCGTTAAGGAAGAAACCGTTTCCACGCCAATTACCACGAGCAGTTTTGATTCGCTGTTTTAAATATCAAGACAGAGAGGTGATCCTCCGATTGGTGGTGCAGAAAACACGGAAAAATCAGGCTCCACTGATGGTTCAAAATAATAGGGTTTTTTTAAATGCAGATCTGAGTCAAGAAATTATCAGAAGATGCAGAGAATTTAATTCGGCTTAAGAAGTATTGTGGCGAAAGGGATATAAATTTGCTTTTCGTTATGCAGCAGTATTGAAAGATTTTTATGGGAATTTTTAATCTCAGTTTTTTGAAAATGACCATGATCCTTTAATATTTGCTAATTCATTGCCAGATGTACGAGGAAATGGGCGATCTTCACCATTATCTCCGAAAGGAAGGGTCAATGGGAATGGAAATGGGAAGATTGGAAAATATGGAAAGAATGGGAAAAAAGTTGAATTGATGCAAAGTCTTCTCGATATTGATGATCCGGAACAATCATTGGGACTGGAATCACTGGGTTGAATGTTTTTGTTTCAGGACTTTGTGAAAGTCTGACTGGGGGTGGGTGACACTGAGTCCTTTAGTCACCTGCCACTTGTGGACTTTACCACACCCAGATTTTTAGGGGGCTGCTACTTTTGAGTAACTTGTTTTGGGATTGATTTTTCTCTTTTTTTTGGAATTTTTTAAATAGGTGGGATTCAATACAGCGAGACTTAGAAGGGGAGTATTATTTTATAGTGGGATTCACATTTGTGAGAAGGTTTAACAGTAATATACTATGAACTGTGTCAGATACTGTGACACCAGGTTGACAGTGGGGAGAAGGTTTAACAGTAATGTACGATAAACTGTGAGATAGAGTGACACCCATTCACAGATGTGTAAAGGTTTAACGATGATGTATGGTAGACTGATAAGAGATACTGAGACAATGGGTTCACAACATTAACAAGGTTTAACAGTAATGTACGATAAACTGTGTGAGATACTGTGACACCAGGTTCACAATTTGAATAAGATTTAAAGGTGATGTAAATAAACTGTGACAGATACTATGACACCATGTTCACAATGGGAATAAGGTTTAACGCTGATGTAAAATAAAATGTGGCAGGCAAAGTGACACCAGATTCACAGTGGAGAGAGGTTTAATGCTGATGTGTGGACAACTGAGATCGTTACTGTGACATTGGCTTCACAGCAGTGAGAAGGTTTAACAGTCATGTACGATAAACTGTGTCAGATACAGTGACACCAGGTTCACAGTGGGGAGAATGTTTAACAGTAATGTACGATAAACTGTGTCAGATATTGTGACACCTGGTTCACATGGGGAGAAGGTTTAACGGTGATGTACGGTATGTTGAGGTAGATAATGTGACACCAGGTTCACAGTGGGGAGAAGGTTTAACAGTAATGTACGATAAGCTGTGTCAGATACTGTGACACCAGGTTCACATTGGGGAGAATGTTTAACAGTAATGTACGATAAACTGTGTCAGATATTGTGACACCTGGTTCACATGGTGAGAAGGTTTAACGGTGATGTACGGTATGTTGAGGTAGATAATGTGACACCAGGTTCACAGTGGGGAGAAGGTTTAACAGTAATGTACAATAAACTGTGTCAGATACTGTGACACCAGGTTCACAGTGGGGAGAAGGTTTAACAGTAATGTACGATAAACTGTGTCAGATACTGTGACACCAGGTTCACAGTGGGGAGAATGTTTAACAGTAATATACGATAAACTGTGTCAGATAGTGTGACACCAGGTTCACATGGGGAGAAGGTTTAACGGTGATATACGGTAGACTGAGGCAGATACTGTGACAGCAGGTTAACGTTGTGGAGAAGGTTTAACGGTGATATACTGTAAATTGAGATATATACCATGACACCATGTTCACAGTGGGGAGAAGGTTTAACGTTGATGGACGGTAGACTGAGGCAGATTCTATTACACCAGGTTCATAGGGGGAGAAAGTTTAACGTTGATCTACGATAGACTGAGGCAGAAACTTTGAGACAGGATTCACATTCTTGAGAAGTTTAACATTGATGTACGATTAACAGTGTCAGATATTTTGACATCAGGTTCATATTGGGGAAAAGGTTTAACGGTGATGTATGGTAGAGGGAGGCAGATACTGTGACACCAAGCTCATTGTATTGTTCATTTATCTTAATTACAACATCTAATTTATATGCTCCATTTTTTTGTGACAACTTCCAAACATTCCATAAACTTCTATTCTAATCATATTTTGTTCATTTAAATAGGTCACCACTAAAATCCCAAATCGTTTGGTCTCTTAATTACACAGCACAAAATTAAATTCTTTACCTGGGTTTGGTTCAACGGCACTTCAGTCTCCTTCATTAATTTTTCAGACCCTCATTTTGTGCTTTATGCTTTGCCCAGCCGATTCACCAAATGGGCATCCAACTCTATCTTCTCAGCTTGACCCAACGTCTCCTCTGTAAACTTAAGCAAACCAAGAAGACTAAAGTTAAAATTTTCACATTGGCATTTTCAAACACAAAAATGACGCTACGATTTGCAATTTCACATCAAAATGGGAAAAAAAAGGGATTAAAAGAATAGAAAATTGTTTTTCAGGAAGTAGATTCTTATCCTTTGAACAAATGAGAGATAAGTATAATATAACTGGAGATACAGCGCTGGAATATTACCAACTGAGATCCTACTTGAACGATAAACTAGGAAGCAATTTGAGTTTACCAGAGGGAAGTAACCTTGAATATGTGATTACAGATACAATGTTAATCAAAAGATTTATAACAAATATGTATATTAAACTGCAAGAAAAGGAGAATGAGGAAATAAATGGTAAAACTAAACAAAAATGGGAACAAGATTTAAATATAAAGATAAAAAAGGAAACATGGGAGAAATTATGTTCTGGAACGATGAGAAATACAATAAATACGAGGCTACGTATGATACAATATAATTGGTTACACAGACTATACATTACACCGCAAAAGTTAAATAAATGGGACCCAACAGTATCTGATAGATGTTTTCGATGTAAAAAAGAAATGGGAACAACAATTCATGCAATCTGGACATGTGAGAGAGTAGAAAAGTTTTGGGATGATCTCAATCAGATATTAAATAAAATAACAGAAAACAATATACCAAAGAATCCAGAGATCTTTCTCCTAAGTAACATAAAAAACAAAGAATTTGGAATTGATTTGGAGGATGCACAAAAAAGATTTGTTAAGATAGCCCTAGCCGTAGCAAAAAAATGTATTATGTCAACCTGGAAATTGGAAGATAATTTGAAAATACAACAATGGTATATAGAAATGAATAAATATATTCCATTAGAAAAAATAACATATAGTTTAAGAAATAATATTGAAATATTCGAACAAGTATGGGAGCCTTACATTAAATACAATAGCGAAAACCTACCGGGGACAAACATTACCTAAGATGATGGAAGGAGAAGGAAAGAAAAGAATGGACTCAGTAGAATTTCTGGTGTATTTTTGTTGAATGACAACATTGTCTGACGGGTTTAATGCAACCTAGATTGTATACCTAAAATGGATGAGAGGGGGGATGGGGGGGTGGCTTGGGAGGAGGGAGGGTGGGGGGAGAAAAAGTCACTGTATATGTGTGAAAAAGAAAAAGTGTACATCATGGCTAATGTGATTTATGGTGTGAAAAATAAAAATAAATAAATAAATAAATAAATTGAAAATCCCACTTGCTAAACTTGCAAGCAACTGAGTCGCATCCTACAGCTGGAAAATTGCAAGAGAACTGCTTGGTTAAAGCAAAGATTCCACCCAGTCACCCCATTAAAGGCCTCCAAGTTAACAACAGATAGCAACCTGAAAGTTAAATTCAAAGATTTGTATCAGGAATATTAACAGGCAGTTAAAAAAAAAAAATTCTGTTATTGAAAGGAAACTCCTCAGGGAACACCAGGCTCTTGTTGAACAATTCCTGTTGTATTCCTCAAAATGGTTTGAATCTTGATTTCAAGCAGAGTCATTTGGTGAGATTGTTGGTCCAGAACAAACCCTGCCCACACACTCCCTTAAATACCTGCAAAGTCGTGGCTCAGCTCTGCTCCATGCTAAATTTATCAAGCTTTTCTGAAGAGATTACGGACTTCAGATGCTGGTTCGTTGAGTCACAAAAACACTAATGCTTCCCTGAACAACACACCTCTATCTGAAAACCAACAAGAACCTTCCCGAGTTGTAAATATCAACAAGACATAATATCATTTCACTGTTGTGTTTGTGTCGTTGGAGAATTCCCTTTCCATTCAATCAGAATTAGAGTTTTGGGTGCCGTATTTGAGAAAAGATGTGCTGGTGTTGGAGAAGGTCAGAGATGATTTCTTGAAATGATATCAGGAATGAAAGGGTTAATGTATGAGGAACAATTGTCGACTCTTTGACTGTACTAGTTGGAGTACGGAAGGGTAAGGGGGACCTCAGAGGCATTTCAAATGCTGGAAGGCTTGGACAGAGTACATATGGCAAAGATGTTTCCGATGGTAGGGGATTCTAGGACAGGAGAGCATAATTTCAGGATAAAAGGGTGTCAATTTAAAACAAATGTGGAACAAATTGATTTTGTCAGTGGGTCGTGAAACCCACGTGAGGTCATTGGGTGTATTTAAGGCAGAGATTGACAAGTATTTGATTCGTCAAGGAATCAAGGGTTATGGGGAGAAAGCTGGGGAGTGGGGGTGAGTGGAAGAATGGTGGAACAGACTCGACAGGCCTACTTCTGCTCCTATATCTTGTGATCTATATCCTGCTGGAGACCTAGTCAACCCTCCTCTTGTATTCCATTCTCAGAAAACAGTCTGCATCATGAGTTTGTGTCATGTGAACCCATTTCCGATTGAATCCCATGTTACAAGTAACCCAATGCAAATTCTGCATTGAGAGGACTGCAGCTTCCTCATTTTAAAAATTGTTATGGAGCAGCTCAAATGAGATTTCTTGCTTCTTTTTTTGAAAGGGATAAAATAGAATCTAATAAAATAGGAGAGGGAAAAGCAGAAGAATTTATGTACAAATGGGAATCAAAATTAATGGTTGGTGATAAAGATACACAATTGTTGAAACATTTGATTAATATATGGAATAAAATAAATAATGTAATTGGTGTAAGTGGATGTACATCTCCCAGAATGTCTTTGATTCAAAATCTTTGTATCTTTTTCAAAGGATCATCAATTTCTGGACAGCGGGTTTCGTAAGGGGATTATAAATGTTGAAGATTGTTATGAAAGGGGTCAATTAATGCCATTTGACTAACTGAGAAATAAATATCGTATAGCAATCGTTTTTGCTATTTCCAACTTAGAACATATTTGAAGGATAAGTTAGGACCAACAATGTTGGACTGAAATAGAAATTCCTTATAAGAGGAATTGTTAAAAAAGTTATTTGATGATGTTCTCTTTATTACAAGTAGAAACTTTTAAATGAGAAGTTCATAAGTTGAGACAAAGGAGGGAAATGGATCTGAATATTGTAAATGATTGGCAAATATGGGCAGATCCATAAAAGGATTTCAATGCAAGATACAAATTAGTTCAGTATAATTGTTTTTACATCAGTCATGTAGCAGATGTCAGCATGGATTTTATTTGAAAGCTGCACCTTGAGTCAGGTGACTCAGGCTGTTGGATTTGAAAACCTCCTCAGGAAGCTGATTTGGCAATAGAGATCACGTGATCCAGGGAAGTTGTATTAATTCACTTCAACGCAGCATTTTGGATCTATTGACCAGAGTTCCACACTGCAGCAGTAAGGAAGGAATTCACAACTAGTTTTTCTTCTTCAGTTACTTATTACACCAGTGAAATTGAATAGAATAAATTCAGAATTATCAGATCAATATTTTAGGTGTGTTGAAGATGTTGCAACTTTCTTGCATTCAACTTATCTTTGTCCTAATGCAAGATCTCTTTGGGGAGAATTACAATATTAATGGAACAAGTTATAGGAGATGTTTTTCCACAGAATCTGACCTTATTTTTATTAGGAAATATTGAAGGAACAAGGCTAAATTAAATCTATTAATATATCAATTGAAATTTGTTAAATTAACGTTAGCGGTGATGAGGACATGTATTGCATTTACTTGGAAATCAGTTATATATATATATACATACATTTTAGGGATGCCAAGATGACATGCAAATATTCAAAGTTGTATTCCTTTGGAGAAAATTACATATAGCTTGAGAAATATATACTCCATGCTTTTGCAAATTTGGCACCTGAATATTCAAATATCAGGCTTCCATTTGTAATAATGCCCTTTCCATCCCTCTAGATATGTGAGATTCTCCTCTTAGTTAAATTTTTTTATTGAGATTTGTTTGATTTCCTTGCCACCGTGAAATCTGGGTAAGCGGACAACTAGTGCAGAGCACCAGAAAACAGAAAGACCACACCCCACCAACATCTCAGAAGCAGAGGATTCAATCCAAAGGTCAGTGTCCAAGGAAGCAGACCAGTGAGGAGTTCTGCAGCTAAAAGACCCACATAGGTGGCAAGCTGTTGGTGACTTGAGGAGAGGAACCCACGCAGGCTGCGGGCTTCTGGACAAAGCAGTCAAGGAACTCACACCAGGCTGTGGAATGCTAGAGAATGGGTCAAAACTGGCTAAAAGGGTGTCAAGTATCAGACCTGGGATACAAGTGAGTGCTAAATGGTTCCTAATTATGTCAGAGGTTCAAAACTGGAGCTCACATTGCCAATGACTTGGATGGTCTGTGAGCATTGAAAGAGAATCCACAGACCCTCAGTGACTTGGCCCAGGGTTTGGGGTGTTGTGGGGGGGGGGGGAGCACTCAGTCTATCTCTGACTGCAAGAGGCATTTCTGGCAATTTCTGCCAGAGGTGAGTCTGTCTGTCTGACAGCAGGAAAAAAGCAATTTTGTGTGATATGACACTTTTTAATTACATGACAGTAAATTGTCTCCTGAAATAGAGAGAGGTTCAAGTTTCAAACTATTACAAACTCCACTCACCAGATTATACCTCTTCCCACTTTTTGTTTGCAAGGACATCATTAATTTTATCACAACTCCTCTGCTGCATCTGTCCTGTGACAGATTATATATTTTACATTTTATATAGAGATGTTTTTGAAAGAGATGGATTGGATTAGAGGAGTCGTTTAGGTCACAAACAAACACAAACACTTCACAAAACAACCCTTATTTAAAATGTAAGAGCTTTGCTGAGAGTGAGTCATTCAGGCGCCAAGAGCCTTTGCAAAGACAATACAAGGATACTGTTTTGCTAAAGAATTTCAAAAGCAGGTGTAAATGGATTATTGTTTTTAAACAACAAATGTTTGGACTCAGAAGTTTGGGTCTGGTGTAGTCATCTGGCTGGTTCTAGTTTGCTGTTCTAAGAAGGTCATGTGGTTTTGCAAGCAGAGAGGAGAGACCAATTAGGCTTTTTCTAAAAAGAGAGAGAGAGAGAGAGGGGTGGGGGAGAGAGAGATGGCAAGCTGGCATTTTGTTTTGAAGACAGTTTGTGAGTTTTCAGTTCAGGCTGTTGAAAAACTTTGTTGTCCATACAAGAGGAAATGTCTGGCTAGAAATGATGTTTCACCTGAAATAAGGGAAACAAAAGGAACTCAATGGTGACCTGCAGAAGAGGTTATCATTTGGAAAACCCTAATGGGTCAAGTTTCTTTGGCAAGACACCAAAGTGGCTGATCAGAGGGAATCAGTTAATGTGTGTACAATGAGCAGGAAATCCCTCTCTGAAACCAACAAGAGCCTTCCTGGAGGGTAAACATTTACTTTTAAGCACAAGAGCTTGATGAAAATTCATAAATGTTGAATTCTGTGCACAGTATAAGAATTGATAGACACCGGTGAACTTGGAGTTGTGTCAAAGAACTTTATGCACATTAAATACACCTGCGCTTAAAATTAGAACGTGGTAATGAAAGGCTGTTAATAGTGATAAGTTAAAGTTTGATCCTGTTTGTGTTTCTGTTTAAAGAAAATTAAAAACAATGTTTGTTTAAGTATGAATGGTATTATTGTTCAAAATCTGCCTGTGATTGAAAGTATTCTTGGATTGAATAGACACCTGGGCCAAATGGCGATTGAAGGACAATCTGTACATGATTTTACATCCTAAAGTACAATGACTACTTCTATCCACTAAAGATTGTTAAAAAGCAAGAATAGACAATACAATCACATAAAATTCTCATCCATACAGCACATGTATTAATACACAAAACAATCACATCTCCTTTTTGTTCAGGAAGGGCCTGCACTTCCCAAGGAAACTGAGGAGGTCAAGGCGAACGGCTCTCATCCTGAGATTTTACAGGAGCGCAGTTGAGCCTCCTGTCTGGCTGCACCATTGGATGGTCTAGTTGCTGTAAAGCATCAGACAGGAATGATGCAGAGTTGTGAGGATCACTGGGGTCTCTCTTTTTCTGTAGATGACATTTACTGGGAGTGTAGTTCAAATCGGGTTCAAGGAATAGTACAAAGACCATTTTGATCTAGTGAACAGCATCTTTAACCATGTCCATCATCAAAATGAGGACTTACAGGCTGGGGAATAGCTTCTTCCCACAGGCTGTGAGATGGATGAAAAGTATCCTGTAAGTGCGATAAACCTCCCAAATATTTATATATGTAGCGGATACTTCGATAGAGCTACTAAAGCAACACACACACACACACACACATACCAGGTTAGTCAACACAAGACTGCTTTATTCAGTCTTTACAGGCTTCTTCTATTTACAGCGTGTCGTGGGTTCCATGGGCCAAGGTGGGACATCATTATGAGTTTGTTGCAGATCCACGGGACCACAGGTTTAAATTAATCCCTGAGTGTCCCGCACCTTCCGGCAGGAGAATTCACAGATCAACGTGCTGTTCCTCAGCATTCAACACCACGTAGATGCGGTCAATTAAATGTATGAGTTCCCAGCTGTCTGCCTTATGATTTCATGCGCCCACCAAAGAACCATGCCCACTCGGCCCGCTTCACAGCTGCTACACCCCCCCAGAACCGTCGCCAGAAAGTAAAACACCAGCTGCATTCACCTTAGGTGGACACCCTCATCATCTGGGATGGGGGCACTGAAAGGTTGAAGCGGGATCCACATGGGCAGGCTTATGTCTTTTCAAACTAAACAGCTGCGAATGTCCCCCAATATCCAAAGTATACTCAAATCCATCCTTCTTCACCACGTGGAAAAGGCTGTCATACGGTCGTTGTAACAGCACTCCTGGGTACTGTCTGCGCACAAAAGCAAAATCAGCGTCCAGGAGTGGTGGGGCACATTCTGTTAAGGGGATCCAAGCCAATGGGTAGGAAAAGCTTTGCTGATCGCGATAACATGTTGAAGCTGCCAAAGGATATTCAGATCAGAGTTGGTTGTGAAATGATTGTCCCATGAAACTGTAAGGACCGTACAATAAACCATCTCTGCGGACAATGCAGACGTATTTATTTTGGAGCTGTGTGCACTCCCAAAAGAACGCATGGCAACTCATTAACCTAATTGGGACCAGTGAGTCGGGCCTTAAAAGTGGACTTTGGGAATGTGAGCGCATTGCCAGTGGGAATGTGAGTGAATTGTGTTCCACGGACTGAATTATTGAGTCGGAAAACCAAATCTAGCCATCCAGTTGACGATGAATGCTCTGGCCCTTGTCTCAGTGTCACTGGATGGCAACGGGATGGCCTCTGGCCAGCATGTGAAATGTTCTACAACTGTGAGAATGTATCTCATGTTTTGAGATTCTGGCAATGGTCCAAGCAGGTCCACATGCACGTGTTCCAACTCCCTGCATACTGGCGGGAAATGTTGAAGAGGTGCTTTAGTGTGGCACTGAATCTTGGCAGCCTGGCAGGAGGTACATGTGCAAACACATTGCACGATGCCTTTTCGCAGTCCATGCTATACATATTTATTTAACATGAGGTTGACAGATGTTCTGATGGATGGATGAGATAAGCTGTGTCTCTGATCAATAAGGTGTTTCCTCCAAGATGCAGGAAACATTGGTCTAATGTAGCCCAAAGACATGTCACAAAGTAAGGTTGGCCACCAATTTGTGCTGCCCCCTGCTGTATGTCAGGTTAGTAATGGCCATACTGTATGCCTGAACATCGGGGCCCATTGCCTGGACACTGGGTAATTCAGGAATATTAATGTCACCCTGAATATTATATATAGTCAGTCTGGACAGCATATTCGTGATGGCATTGTTTTTACAAGATGTTATCCAAGTAGATGTAAGGGAACCCTAAATCTCTGCCCAAAGTACCTATAACCCGCTGGCAGGTGTGAGCACCATTCTTCAACTCAAGTGGCATCCTAAGACATTCAAAAAGCCCAGAAGGGGTAATAATCACCGTTTTAGGAATGTCTTCCTTATGGATGGGATCTGATGGTATCTTATGACAAGATCAACCTTGGAGAAAGCACAGAAATTGTGAAGATGGGAGGCAAAATCTTGCATATGAGGGACGTTAAGACAGTGGGTCTTATCCTGAGATATGGTCTGCTGGCCTTCATAAATCATAGCATAGACTAGAGTATAGCTGGAAAGTGATGCTGCAACTGTTTAAGGCATTGGTGAGGCCAGGTTTGGAGAATTGTTTTCAGTTCTGGTCTCCAAATAGAGGAAGGAAATAGATAAGGTGGAGAGGGTGCAGAAAAGATTTACAAAAATGTTACGTGGCTTACAACATCTAGAGGACAGAGAAAGATTAAGGAGACAGTGACTTTATTCATTGGAATGTAGACGGTTGAAGGGGGTTATGATAGAGGTATTCAAAATTATGAAAGGAATAGATAGACAAGACGTGAGTAGACTCTCTCCCCTGAGGGCAGGGGAGGTTGGAACAAGAGGGCATGAGTTCAAGGTAAGGGTGCAAAACTTTAGGAATGTTAGAGGATGCTTCTTCACTCAGAGCGTGGTGGCAGAATGGAATGATCTTCCAGAAGAGAGAACTGCGGCAGGGTCCTTTCTGTCATTTAAGAGAAGGTTGGATGTGTACATGGATATGACGGTGTTGGAGGGATATGGCCAGAGTGTTGGAGGGGAAAACTAGTGGAATTGTTCATGTGAACTGGCACAGACTCAAAGGATCGATATGGCCTGTTTCCATGCTGCAAACTGTCCTATGATTATATGTGCTGGGCTCCACGGGACAAAGTGGGACATCATTAAGAGTTTTCTGCCGGCAGGTTTGAATTAAACCCCGTGAGTATTCCACGCTTTCCGGCAGGAGACTTCAAAATTCGAAAAGATTACTAAACTATTTCCATGAACCCTCCACATTTACATCTATTTTTCTAAATCCACTCCATAATCTAGACATCTTTACTTAACACAGCCCACATTTCTTCTCCCATTCAAAGCACTCAGTAATACACCAAGGCAGTAAAATAAAAACTCAATGCTGGAAATACTCAGCAGGTCATCTACTGGAAAAATAATCGGAGTTGAAACATTCAGGTCGATAACCTTTCACTGGGATTCAGAAAGATGATCAAACAAACCGGATTCTCTTTGCTGAGAAAAAGAAGAAGGGAAATAACAAAATGAATACGTGAGGTGAAAAGCCCGAGCAGCAGAAATGGCAGTGGTGCTGGATGAGTGGAGTCGACTCATTGATCAACACATCTGTCTGGATGGAGGAGAAAAGAATAAACAAGACAAACATGATGCCGTCACTGTGAGGTACAATACCACAGCTGCAGAGAATCTGAAATGAAGGAATGGTGAAAATACTTGTTTTTGGATCAATGTGACAAAATTTGAGCTGACAAAAGAAAACAAAATTGCTTGGCTCTGCCAGAACTCTCTAGATCAAGGGGCACAATAAAATAGTCCAGAAGCCAACATTATGAAATTGAACAGAGAAGTTATACAAATCTGCAGCAAGAGATAAAACACAGTTACATAATTCCATGAAAGTGGTGTCACAGGACGACAGGGTTCTAAAGACAGCTTTTGTCATCTTGGCCTTCATTAATTAACAAAAAGAAAATAGGAGTTGGGAAGTTATGGTGAGGTTTTATAAGATGTTGGTGAGGCCACATTTGGAGTATTGTGTGCAGTTCTGGTCACCTAGCTACAGGAAGGGTATTAGTAAGATTGAAAGAGTGCAGAGAAGATTTACTTGGAAGGTGCCAGGTCTTCAGGAGTTGAGCTACAGGGAAAGGTTGAACAGGTTGGGACTTTATTCCTTGGAGTGTCAAAAAATGAGTAAGAGATTGTTTAAAGTGGCATATGAATGAGAAAAAAGGCTGAGAAAGACTGCAATAGACCTAATTGTGAAGGAAATATTTTGCTTGAGGAAAACTCTCATTGGCCCATTTCCTCTGGAGTTATGAAACCACACACAGAACAAGTCAATGACGTACAATTAAAAGAGTGGTTTTCAAACTTTTTCTTTCCAATCACATTCCACCTTAAGTAATCCCTTACTAACAGAGCACTTCTGGCACAAGGATTAAGTGGAATATTATCCGGGGGGTGGGGCTGGGGGTGTGGAGGAGGAGTTTGAAAATCACTGCTCTAGATGAAAATGTTTCTCCATCTCCGTTTTAAGCAGACATCCTTTTATTCTGAGGTTGTGCCCATTGATCCTAAACTCTCGCAGGACTGGCAAAATCCTCTCTCTCCAGCTCTTTCACTATTCATCAGATTTCAATGAGGTCCTGCCTCATCTTTCTAAACACTGGCGAGTCCAGGCCCAGAACCATCAAATGCTCCTCCAACATTATTCCTCTCATCCCCAGGATCATTCTTGCAAACAACCTCTGGGCCATCACATCCTCTCTTAGAAATGGGGCCTAAAATTGCTCACAACACTTACGAGATCAGGACAACCAGAAGGTGGTCACGGGAGGGAAGGCAGCTGCAGGGCTGCCTAGAGTCCTTGGATTGGATGGTGTTCAAGGAGTCAGCTGAGGGGAGGGGGGTGCAGGGTCGTGGAAAGATGGCATCGGAAAATGACATGAGAAGACACCTCTCCCTGACTGAACTGTTCAATACTCGAACTGTAGTGACTTTTTTGACTTTATCAGTGTTTTGAAGAGTAATTTTCTACTGTAGGATTCTGGAAATGAAGAAAGGAAAAAAGCAGTGTTGGGCACTGACAGTTGCCCCAATAATCACAGAGACAAAGACTGAGGGGAATTATAGGCTTTATTATACACAAGACTGCAGGCCCGGGTCCAAGTGAGGGAAGTGAAGGGATGGAAGAGGTGGCTCGACCTTTATGGCCTGGATCACAGGGGAGGAGTCCAGGGTGGAGTGTAGGAGAGGATGTCATCAGGAGGGTGGGCCAGCCCATGCCTGTACTAGTCAGTACATTCAATACCATTTCATTACCAGCAACTTAGGAAAAAAACCTAGGTTTTCAACCTTTGAAAAGTGCAGAAGAAGCAAGGCCGACCTTTCAGAAGGAACCTCAGGAGCAGTTAGAGATAGATCCGAATCCTCAACATGGAACTCGGGAGAAGCTGGAAGAAACGTCCGCATCCTCTGCGCATCCAGAGATGCAAGATGTCGCCAAGATCTTTGGCCTGGCGGTGGGCCAGGAGGAGCGCGAGCATGGAATCTGACCCGAGCCTGGCTTGACTAAGGAGAGCGGGGGGGTGGGTGCCCAAATGCAAGCACGAATTAACAGGAAGACGACTGACAGTATGCAGCGCCCCATCTGGAGATGCTCCCCTGCGTGCTACTGAGCTTCTCAGCATGGATGGATGTTATCACATGCAGGAAATTCTGGATCAGATCCACAGTAGGGCTGCCAGGTATGAGGTGGAGGAGGACAACTCAGAAATTCGAGAAGAAGAAGAGCAAGAATGACTACTTGCTGCAGTTGGACTCACTGAAGGAAGGCCTTAGGCTTTAAGAACATCTCCTTCAATTAAAGCTGTTGTTTAACCACAGACACCTTCCCCAATCTTCAAGGCCCCTGCAACAGGGATAGAAGTCAACTTCATGTCTACAGAACTGATCCAACCAAATGAAAAGATGATGTCTTCTATGACCTAAAATTTTGAAACTTTAAATGATCAATTTGCTGGTATAAAGGAAATAATGGCTGGTATGTGTGAAGAAATTACATTTATTCAAGTTGATATTAATAAGAGTTTAACTGCAGTGGACACTGGACAAGGTCAATTTAAGAAGATAGAAGACATTTCTATTGACTGTAAGGACCGTGTGGACCACCATTATGTGGAGAGAATGGATCATATTGAGGATTTGTTTACAGGCTGGGATGTCCAGAAGAGAGATTTGTTAAAAAACATTGATTTGTTGGAAAATCAAAGTTGTTGTAATAATATTAAGATAGTTGGTTTACCGGAAGATATTGAAGGTTCAGATCCTGTAAAATTATTTTTGGAAATGGATTCCAGAGATGTTGGGAGTCGAGTCTTTTTAGATCGGGCTCATAGGGTGTGAAGGAGAAAACCTTTTCTGGGTCAAATGTGAAGAGCAGTTCTTTTAAGATGTTTGTGATATCAGGAAAGAGAAATTATATTGTGGCTTGCGGATCAGAAAGTTGCCTTGATCAGCTTTTATGCTGATTTAAGTCGGGAGATTATTAAGTGATGGAAAGAGTTTAATCTGGTCAAAGCAGTGCTGTGAAAGAAAGGGTACAAGTTTACTTTTTGGTATCTGATGATATTTAAGGTGACTTATGGGCGAGATCAGTCTCAATGTTTTGAGAGTTCTTATGGTGCATTATCTTTTGCAAATTCCTTCCCAGATTTGAAGGAATCGATGGGGAAAATGTCCGAGGATAACATTGAGAATGGGAACGGGAAAAAGAAGTTGGAATCAGAATTGGTGAGTGATGTTGAAGATGAAGCTCAAGCTCAATGTGGGTGTTATCACTGGGATGACTTATGGGTTTTAATGTTCGGTTGGAGGGGTGATGGTTGACTCTACTACTTCTAAAGTCATCTGCCACTTGTGGGATTGACTGCACCTGGTCCACAGAGGCAGATCCGACTCTTGGGCTCTTAGGTTTTTACATTTTTAACAGGGGTTTCTTATTGTTTGAAAGAGGGTTTTGGGTTTTTTAAACATTTATACCTAATTGTAATTGCTGTGTGAAGTGTCAATCTCGGGAGGAAATTAAGTTATGGCTCATTTAAATTTTGTGACCTTTAATGCTAAATGACTTAATAATCCGATGAAAAGGAAGGGAATATTGGCATATATAAAGAAAATGAAGGTTGATCTTGCTTTTTTGCAACAAACTCATATGGCTGAGAAAGAACATATGAAATTGAAAAGAGATTGGGTCGGACATGTTTTTCATCTCCATTTAATTCGAAAGCTCGAGGTGAGTTGATACTTTGGTTCATAAGATGATACCGTTTCAGTTGGAATCATTCTCTGCCACATTGGGTAGAGAGCTGTTGGTGAAATGTAAAATTTTTGCTGAAGCATGGACTTTGATGAATGTTTATCCACCCATTGAAAATGATGAAGACGTTAGTTTTGAAACTTTTTTGAATCTGGGTCAAGCTAATGAAAATATTTTGGTTGGTGGGGATTTTAATTGAGTGTTGGATAAATTTCCAAAAACTATACAAGGAACCAAAATAGCTAAATGGATGTTAGACTCAATGAAAGATTTGAATTTGGTAGAAATGTGGAGGAAGTTAATTCTGACAGAAAAAGACTTTTATTTTTATTCACCCAGACATGATTCTTTTTCGAGAATCGACTTTTGCTTAATGTCAGTATAATTACAGGGTAGATTTATACATGCAGAGTATAAGAGTAGGATTTGTCTGATCATTCTTCATTGTTAAGTAGAAGTACACAATCCTTTATCCAGACATCTAAAATCCAGAAAGTTCCAAACACCAGCAAGTGGGGAGAGAGACAGCAGCACAAGTCAGGTGGGAGAGGGGTGGGTGAGGGAAATGGCAGCATGACTGGAAGGGAATGGATACAGCAGCACGATTCGGGTGGGCTTAAATCTAGCTTTCCAAAATCCAGAAAAATCTGAAAGCCGAACCACAGTGACCCCTCCAAGGGTTCTGGATAAAGGATTGTGCACCTGCACATGTTCTGGTTTGCATAATGTAGACACCCCTTATCGGTGAAGGTTTAATGGGATGTTATTGAAGCAACCAAAGTTTCTAAGTTATATCAAAGACCATATTCAGTCTTATTTTCAAATTAATACATATTCAGTACAAAGTAAATTTGTTTTGTGGGATGTTTTAAAAGCTTATTTAAGAGGTCTGATAATCAATTATACTGCAAGAATTAAGACACAGCATTTGGCAGAGAGGCAAAATTTGGAGAAGGAAATAACAATTTGAGAGAAGGAATTCCAACGAAATTCGACTGTGGATAAAAAGACTTTTTTGATTCAGTTGAAACTGTTATAATATAATGCAAACATATAAATATGAAAAATTAATACAATGATCCAAATAGCGATACTATGAGTAAGGAGAAAGAGCGCATAAGGTTTTCGCTCGGCAATTAAAGACTGAACAGGCATCAAGGACAATAAATGCGATGAGATAATACAGGAGTCACTTTTAAACCTCAGAAAATGAATGATGAATTTCACTCATTTTACCAGAATTTATATCCTTTTGAAGTAAGTCAGGATGAGGAACGTGTTGAGTCTTTTTTAGGTAGTTTGGAGATAACAGTTTTGGACGATAAAGATAGGACAGAATTGGAAGTTCCTTTCAATTACTTAGAAATTGAAGAAGCTATATTGAATATCACCTGGAGAAGATGGGTTTACAGGAGGGTTTTATAAAGAATTTTTGGTGGATGTTCTTAAACAAGCTACAGAAGAGCAAAAGCATTTCCAGAATCCTTTTCTAGACCTAGACTTAGCTATTGCAAAAAAGAACGAGCCCCAATGAAAGTTGCCTCATATCGACCAATATCTTTATTAAATGTAGATTATAAGATAGTAGTTATTTAAAAAGGGTTCAAGGAGGAAGCCTGGCAACTATCGGCCTGTAAGTTTGACGTCTGTGGTAGGTAAATTAATGGAGAAAATTCTTAGAGATAGTACTTATAAACATCTGGATAGACAGGGTCTGATCAGGAGCACTCAACATGGATTTGTGGGAGGAAGGTCATGTTTGACCAATCTGATTGAATTTTTTGAAGAGGTGACTAGGAATGTGGATGAGGGTAGCGCAGTGGATGTTGTCTATATGGACTTCAGTAAGGCCTTCGATAAGGTACCACATGGAAGGTTAGTTAGGAAGGTGCAGTCTTTAGGTATAAATTTTAAGATAGTCAAATGGATTGAACATTGGCTGAAAGGGAGAGGCCAGAGAGTGGTAGTGGATAATTGTCTGTCAGGTTGGAGGCCGGTGACCAGTGGTGTGCCTCAAGGATCTGTATTGGGCCCATTGTTGTTCGTTATATACATTAATGATCTAGATGATGGGGTGGTGAATTGGATTAGTAAATATGCAGACGATACTAAGATAGGTGGAATAGTGGATAATGAAGAAGGTTTTCAAGGATTGCAGAGGGATTTGGGCTGCTTAGAAAAGTGGGCTGAAAAATGGCAGATGGAATTTAATGCTGATAAGTGTGAGGTGCTTCATTTTGGTAAGAAGAATCAGAATAGGACATATGTGGTAAATGGGAGAGCATTGAGGAATACAGAAGAGCAGAAAGATTTAGGAGTAACGGTACATCGTTCCCTGAAGGTAGAAACTCACGTGAATAGGGTGGTGAAGAAGGCTTTTAGTATGCTGGCCTTTATCAATCATTGCATGGAATTTAGGAGTTGGGAGGTGATGTTGAGATTGTATAAGACGTTGGTGCGGCCTAATTTGGAGTTCTGTGTGCAGTTCTGGTCGCCTAATTACAGGAAGGATATAAACAGAGTGGAGAGAGTGCAGCGAAGGTTTACCAGAATGTTACCTGGGTTTAAGCATCTAGAGTATAGGGAGAGATTGGACAGATTAGGTCTTTATTCTTTGGAGCGTAGAAGGTTGAGAGGGGATTTGATAGAAGTATTTAAGATTATGAAGGGGATAGACAGAGTGGATGTGGATAGACTATTTCCGTTAAGAGGAGGAAAGATTAAAACAAGAGGACATGAGTTAAGAATTAAGGGGCAGAGGTTTAGAGGTAACATGAGGGGGAACTTCTTTACTCAGAGAGTGGTAGCCGTGTGGAATGATCTTCCGGGAGAAATAGTGGCGGCGGAGTCAATTGTATTATTTAAGAAAAGGTTGGACAAGTATATGGATGAGAAGATGGAGGGTTATGGGCATTGTGCAGGGAGGTGGGACTAGAAAGGGGTGTTTGGTTCGGTGCGGACTAGAAGGGCCTAATGGCCTGTTTCCGTGCTGTAATTGTTATGTTATATGTTATGTTATCCAAGCTAATAGACTTGCAAAGTATTTATCACATTTAATACATGTTGATCAAGCAGGTTTCATTAAGAATAGATTTTCTTCTGAAAATATTGTTAGACTGTTGACGTTGATTAATGTGTCAAGACATTGTTTGAATGAATCAATGAGAGTGGCATTAGATGCGGAAAAAGCCTTTGATCGAGTTGAAAGGTACTTTTTATTTAAAGTACTTGAAGATTTAAGTTTGGACCTTTTTTACCTGGTTGGGTTAAAGACTTGTATAAAAATCCCTTGGTGAGGATGGTGACGAATGGACAAATTTCAGATACGTTTAATTTAACACGCTCCACTAGGCAAGGTTGTCCTTTGTCACCATTGGTGATAGAACCGCTAGCCCAAGCTATAAGACAAAATTATAAAATTAGTGGGATTAAAATAAAGGAAGAGAATATAAGGTTTGGTACAATATGGAGAAATGTCTGGTTATAAGGTTAATCAGGATAAGAGGAAGATATTACCAATTACAGAGGAAGATTATCCTGCTTGTAAACAGATTACACAGCTTAGATGAAAAATGAAAATTAAATATTTAGAGGTAATGGTTGATGTGGATTATCAACATTTGTGTAAGTTGAACTATGTTTCTCTATTGATAAAATTAAAGCTGATTTAATCAAATGGAAAAACCTTCCTTTGACATGAATGGCACATGTGAATTGTATTAAAAAGAATAATTTTCCTTATATTTAATAGCTTTTTCAATCAATTCCATGTTCGCTTCCAAACATAGTTTTTAAAGAGTTCTGCAGCAATCAGAATATTTTTATAGAAAGGTACATTGGCTAGAGTATTTTTGCAAAATTTAACATGGCAATATGCATTAGGGACGACAATGGCTTCATTTTCAGAATTATTTACTAAATTATTAGTTAATTATCAGTTAAAATTTATTAATAGGATGTTCAATGTTAATCAACCTCCACACTGGGCTAAAATGTTATTATCACAGATTTCACATTTTATTATACATCAGTGTATATTTAGATGGACTCCTCGTCTTTTGCATTATTATAATGTGCCAGTATTATGACATGTATGTGATACTTGGTATAAAGGAAATCTGTCAATAGGAACTGGAGGTAAGGTTTCATTACAAATTCCATCATATCAGGATAACTACATCTCCTTCTCGATAAGTAATCTCAGTATTTAAAGATTTGCCAGATGAAAGGTGTTCAAGTGTTAGCAGATTGTTTTGAAGATGGGATATTTTTTTCTTATGTTAGGCTTCAGGAAAAAATTGAGGTACTGTTAAATTCTTTGCTTGCATATTTTCAAGTACATGCTCCAGTAGTGAAGAGTTTTGGGTGGGAATCGAACATGCCTAAGTTAACTAAATTTAAAAATTTAATTGTAAATGGGGCAGAAAGGGATTTATTTCAGAAATGTATTCTTTGTTGCAAGAAAAAATGGCTAAACTGGATTTAGATAAATCAAAGCCTAAATGGGAGAAAGATTTATCCTTAGAATTATCCCAAGAAGGATGGACTACTATGTGTGAAGATAGTGTGACTAAATTTGGTGAACTATAATTTTCAACATCAGTTGTATTAAATCCCGGAAAAGTTAAAAAGATATGGATTTAGTCATTCGGATTTATGTTTTAATTGTGGGACTCAAATTGGTACTTTTTTTTCAATTCTGTCTGGTTGTGTGATAAAGTAAGTCTTTTAGGATAAAAATTAAAGAGTTTAAGGCGGAATTATTGGAGACTACTTTAATGTTAGATCCACTGCTTTTTTTAAATGGGGTATATTACAACTTTAACAATGGGTTTAAGAATGGATAAATCTCAAATTGAGTTTATTCAGTAAGTATGAGCAGTGGCGAGGGAATGTATTGGGATTACTTGGAAAAATTATGTGGATTTAAATATGAATCATTGGCAAAATGAAAGCTTGTATTTGTTTGGAAAAGATAACAAATTACGTGATTTTTTAAATGTGAAGATTGGTCTAAAATTTACAGTCTTTTGCCTCTCTTCCTTCTTAAAGAGTGGAGTAACATTTACAATTTTCCAGTGCAGACTTGGCAGACAAGGATAGATGGACTTTAAACATGAACATGGTGAGTAATTAGTGAAGCTATTCATTCAGATATACTGCTCACAACTAAGTAATTCCAAAACACCCAAGTTATAGGGTTCCACATGAGAGGCGAGGCCAATAGCCGCAGAGATCAAGACAAAGCTGAATCATACACACCATTACTACCAAGATTTACATTAGTGACATATCAGAGTCAATGCGATACTTTAAGATTAGTTACAGCACAGTAACAGACCCTTTAGGCCCACAAACCTGTGCCTCCCAATTCACCTTCAACACACTCATACTTTTTGAACAGTGGGAAAAATCTGGACCCCCCTCCCCCACCCCGGGGAAAACCTAAGCACACACAGGGAGAACATAGAAACTCCTCACAGAGAGAGCAGGATTTGAACCCCATCTCTATCACTGGCAGCGCAACAGAGTTGCGATTCTGCCATCCACTGTTGAACCATGTTGGACATGAAGAAACTCAAATCAAGGAAGTCAATAAATGGAGAGCATCAATATTTCATGAGTTGTTACGGATTAGTCCAGATTTTGAGAAAAGATGGATGGACAGTACTTTGCAACAACATAATAACAGTCAGTACAAAAGAAGCCACAGCGAGCTTGCATGGGAGCCAGGAAGGGAAAGTAGCCACTTGATTGAAATAGAAGCAAGAGAATAGGCTCAGGAGCCAGAACCCAAGTGAGAGAAATTCTGGTTCATGAGCAAGTCACGAAAACCCAATGATGCCTTCCAAAGTTCATTCCAAAGGCATTCATCTCAATTTATTTCTCCAGTTTGGGTATTTTAGATCATGACCATTCCGCAGTATTCTTCAACATGTGTTGTTATGAGGTGTAACAATGCAGCTCGTATTTGCACAGCAGATACAATAAGGGATCCACCCTTCCCCCTCTCCTTCATAGTGTCTATTTAAGACAAACATTTTTCTCTCAATTTGCCCATAATCTGCAAAGAAATGATGATGAGATCACAAGATGTTGCAATAGAACTTCATTCATCATTTGATTTGATCGTCTAAACACGTTTTTTTTTATAAAATACAGACCTGTGAGGATCTCGGATGCATTGCTCGGGTGGAGGTGGGGGCTGGTACAATAAGGACATTCAAAACACTCTAAGATACATGGATGGAAAAATAATAGAGGGTAATGAGTGTGAGGTAGGGAAGGGTTAGATTTGTAACGACACTGATATACCATCGTTTACAAACAATTAAAGAATACCCTCACACGTTTCCTCCAGAAGACAATGCAGTCGACCTTCTTTATCCTCCTCAGACACAACATTGCATTCTTCAACTCCCCAAACATCACCCAGCCAAACCCCTTTGACCTTCTCCTTAGCTCAGTGCCACACGGTGATCCTGACCCTCTCTGTCAACTCCTCCTGCATCCGAGATCCATCACCCATATACTGACGCTTAACGCACCTGCGCACATGGGCTATTCCTCCAGTGCGACGATCCAATTACATCATCAGCGGCAACTGGCACCGTTCCCAAAGCAGGCAGATACATCACCGTGACAGCCCCCTCCCCCCCACCTCCAGCCTGTGCTCCATGCAAGGAGGCGACTGAATGGAACTGTCCCCAGGGTAACGGTCTGGAGGGTTGACAGTTCAGCCTGAACTTGTATGATACTGCAAGACAGGAAATGCAGGGGTACGTCTAGTCCTCTGGCGCACGGGTCCTCTGGCGCACGGGTCCTCTGGCGCACGGGTCCTCTGGCGCACGGGTCCTCTGGCGCACGGGTCCTCTGGCGCACGGGTCCTCTGGCGCACGGGTCCTCTGGCGCACGGGTCCTCTGGCGCACGGGTCCTCTGGCGCACGGGTCCTCTGGCGCACGGGTCCTCTGGCGCACGGGTCCTCTGGCGCACGGGTCCTCTGGCGCACGGGTCCTCTGGCGCACGGGTCCTCTGGCGCACGGGTCCTCTGGCGCACGGGTCCTCTGGCGCACGGGTCCTCTGGCGCACGGGTCCTCTGGCGCACGGGTCCTCTGGCGCACGGGTCCTCTGGCGCACGGGTCCTCTGGCGCACGGGTCCTCTGGCGCACGGGTCCTCTGGCGCACGGGTCCTCTGGCGCACGGGTCCTCTGGCGCACGGGTCCTCTGGCGCACGGGTCCTCTGGCGCACGGGTCCTCTGGCGCACGGGTCCTCTGGCGCACGGGTCCTCTGGCGCACGGGTCCTCTGGCGCACGGGTCCTCTGGCGCACGGGTCCTCTGGCGCACGGGTCCTCTGGCGCACGGGTCCTCTGGCGCACGGGTCCTCTGGCGCACGGGTCCTCTGGCGCACGGGCCCTCTGGCGCACGGGCCCTCTGGCGCACGGGCCCTCTGGCGCACGGGCCCTCTGGCGCACTGGCCCTCTGGCGCACTGGCCCTCTGGCGCACTGGCCCTCTGGCGCACTGGCCCTCCGGCGCACTGGCCCTCCGGCGCACTGGCCCTCCGGCGCACTGGCCCTCCGGCGCACTGGCCCTCCGGCGCACTGGCCCTCCGGCGCACTGGCCCTCCGGCGCACTGGCCCTCCGGCGCACTGGCCCTCCGGCGCACTGGCCCTCCGGCGCACTGGCCCTCCGGCGCACTGGCCCTCCGGCGCACTGGCCCTCCGGCGCACTGGCCCTCCGGCACACTGGCCCTCCGGCACACTGGCCCTCTGGCACACTGGCCCTCTGGCACACTGGCCCTCTGGCACACTGGCCCTGATGCAGAATGTGGACATTCAAAATACACTGGCTTCAACCTGTTGATGGAAACAGTGTTACATTTTCCATTACTGTCAATCACAAAACACTATGGATGGTGCCATAAGAACTGGAAAGGACCATCGTAAATGGGCTAAAGTGGTTTACGAACAACATCATGTCAAAGAAACACACGAGTACAGTGTTGTAAATCATTTGGCACATCCACTGCAGATGATGCTGCCACATAGGAGAACATCAGAGTAATCTCATTTTTCGAAGAAAATCAAGATAACTGACCTGTTTATGAGCACTGTGTCTGGACTCAGATTCACAAACTCACCTGGCAAGGTCAGCATACAGTCATAGACTAGCTCTTCCACTAAACATCCATGATCTGCCCTAAGAGCTGTAGTCACACAAAGGAGAACCATTGGCAAACTTTCGCTCCATGTCGATGATTTGCCACCTGCTGTCAATGGTGCTTTCGATCGTCAAGGAAAATGCTCAAAGATGCTGTTGGCCCTGAAATGCTTAGCCATAATTCAGGTAGTGCCCAGAGGATCAGTGAGAGCTCGGACTAATGCTGACTCGAACTGAGACCCTCGATCTGTTGTAATAGTGCCCAGAACACCAAAAGATGGAATCCAATGATCCACAAAAGTCCCATCAATTGTCTCTACAGAGATGCCGATGATAGGAATTTCATCCTTCCACCTGGTAGTCCTGTCCTCACACGTGAGCAGAAAAGTACATTGCCGAGATGGCAGAAGTGGACCTTTCAAGCCACAAGGTGCATGTGCTGGAAATGGGAATCCAAAACAACAAAATCCCCCAGCTTGAATTTCATGTGCCTGGAGACTTTAGGGCATTGACCCAGCAAGCAAGTCCTTGCCCATAATCCAACATTCTGTTTTAAACGAACCCAGGTAAGATGTTCCTTAACCAGTTTGATTGATGCTCTTCCACCAGGAAGAGATAGATTGTGAAGGGAAAATCTCCTGCCTCATAGCTGCACACACAAATAGCCTAGTCCTTCCTGTTGGGGGAAAAAAATCAGACCAACATTTCAGCCGATTCATCCAGGGTCACATCTTGAAGATGGAGACCAGAGTTGATCTGGTTACACCGGATGAAATCGGGATCAGTGCATCGTACATGAGCCATGGCATTGAAATTGATGTCAGTAGTTGTATGTAATGTCGCACCTGGATTGGGCACCAATTCGCTTTCTCTCAGATGTCACGTGTGTCTGATGAAAATTGAAGGATGAAGTGCAAGTGCTGAATCTCCCTTGGCAAGTAGAGATACAGTATGCATAAGAGGCTGGTGGTCTGTACAAATGGTCAAAGGATGACCTTCCAATAAAAAAGCTGAAATATTGGATTGGAAATTGGGATTCATGAGGGAATTACAAAGAAACATTTCCAAATTGTATCTTCTACTTCAAGAGGAATCTCCAAATCCAGACTTGAATAAATCAAAAGAAAGATGGGAATTGGATTTGGGAACTGAAATTGACCCTTTTTGCTGGTCTGACACTTGTTGGGACAGCAGTTAATGTTTTTGATAGATTAGTTAATAATAACTTATTCATCAATTATATTTCATGGCACATCAATTAATTTATTCCTAATTTTTCAAATTCATGTTTTAGATCTGAATCCAATCTTAAAATTGATTGTGGGGAAATGCAAAATTGTATTTCCTTAGCAAAGGTGATTTATAATATTAGAACTGGGTATGATACCTACTTCAAAATATGGAAACCATATTTAGATATGGGTTTGGATATCTAATGTATTCACTTCTCCACCCCACCACCACTTTTCTTTAATCTTAATGGTTGAACCTTATCATGTTGGTTTAATTCTACTATTTTATTAATATCCTGCCTTTCCTTTTGGAAGGGAATAGTAATCACAGGAGCTTTGCACCTAGATCTGTATTTTTTTCTTTTATACTTTTTTTCTCTTCTCACTTTTATGTACAGTACAACATTTATTTTTTTATTCTATTTTGATCATTGAACGTATCATTTGGATACGATTCTATTATTATATTGAACTGTATACAAAACTATAAATATATATTTTTTAAAACAGAAATGTTTCACTGCGAGATAGATAGCTAAGAGTTCTTGCCCAAATGTACTATACTTTGCCTGAGCCAGTGACCGCTTGGCTGAAAAAAAACACCAAGGTTCCAATTGCCCACAGACTAGTTGTTCGAACACTGCTCCCACAGCACTGACAGATGCATCTGTTGTAAGAGAGCAAGGCCTTAGGCATTTGATGTACAAGCTTCGTGACATTTGCAAGAAAAGTGTTCACATCATGGAAAGCATACACAAAGTTAAGGTCTTTTTGAAGTAGACATCAGATCCTTTGAGTCGTTCAGCAAGAGGTAATAAAAATGCTGTGGCATTCACCAGGGAACAGCGATAAAAATTCCTCATACCTAAAAACCATCACAATTGGCCAACCTTAATGGGGGGAGGAAATTCTCAAAATTCACGCACTTCTCATTCATCAGCCAAAATACCATGTTGCATAACTCTAGGTCCCATAAATACAAGATCAGAAGCACCAGAAACACTTTCCTGGGATTAATCACGATGCCACATTCCTCAAGCCTCGGAAACAATGAGATAAGGTGGCTCTTGTGCTTCTCTTCATCCACACTTACAACCAGAATCTCCTCGATCAACACAAGCACCAAAAAAAACCCAAGGCCAGTGAGTTCGTGGTCCATGAACCACTGGAATGTCTGAGCTGCATTCCACAGACCGAATGGTATTCTCAGAAACTCAAACATGCCGAACGGGACCATCACTGGTGTCTTCGTGACATCCGAAGACTCAAGTGGAATCTAATAGTAAGCATGTACTAGATCTATTTTAGCAAATACATATTTGCCGTGGAGGTTGGCTGAGAAGTCTTGTCAATTTGGAATATTGTATCAGTCAGGCACGGTGGAATTGTTCAGGGGACGATCATCTCTGCAAGGCCGCCAATCCCTAGTATTTTTCAGAACCATATGCAACCGTGAAGCCCAGCAGCTGTCAGATCTGTGGACGACACCCAACTCTTGCCAATCCAATCTTGCGATTTTAAGATAATCTGGGGGAATTACGACCTGCGTCTCAGACCCTGCCTTTATATGGTGGCTTATTGCATGTCTGTACACCATTACGATGGGGTCACGAGGCGAGGAAAACACTTGAGCAAGGCTTGGAAAGGGCAGGAATCAGGTTGAAGGCTTGTCAGGCAGCAGATGGCATTGGAAGGACAACAAATGCAGCTCAGTTGCATTCAAGAGCTGCAGTCCACACAACAACGTTTTTTCAAATACATCACGGAAAAATGTGACAAGAAATCCACTCCCAAAATGGAATTTTCCACATTTACAACTGAAAAACCACCCAAAAAGATTGCAAGACAGAAATGAAGCACGAGTAACCTGTGGCCATGTTTGAAAAAGAGAATCATTTGTAGCTGAAAGAACACATGACATATTAGAAAGACTATGTTCCTCAGGGATTGGAGGGACCAGCACTGATCCAAAGTGACAGATAATTTTGGAGTTTTACATAGAGATGGCAAACAAATAACCTACTCCAACGATTGCCTCAAATTGTTTCCATTTTTCTCAGTTGCCTTCGATAATCACTCTCAAATGAGAACAAGATCCCAAGACAAAAGAACAGAACCAGGCCACCAGGCCCATCGAATCTGCTCCGTAAATACACACTGAGCTACTCTGCACTCCTTCCAATTTCCAGCCTTTTCCGCATATCCCTTCATGCCCTCACTAACGAGATACTTGTCTATTTCTTGTTTAAATACTCCCAGTGATCTGGCATCCACTGCTGTATGAGGCAATAAGTTCCACAGCTCCATGACACTCTGGCGAAAGAAGTTCAACCCAATCTCTGTTTTGGATGGATAACCTCTAATTTTCTTGTCCTCGACTCACCCACCAAGGGAAACATCTTACCCGCATCCACCCTATCTAAACCTTTCAAAATACAAAATATCTCCATGAGCTTTCTTTTTTAATTTCCGATACCCCAATGAATACAATCCAAGAGCTGTCAAACTCTCCTCGTACATTATATTTTGTGTTCTGGAAATCATCCTCATCATTCTCCTCTGCACCCTCTCCAACAACATCACATCCTTTCTCAGATAGGGGGCCCAAAACTGCACCCAGTACTCAAAATGAGGTCTCACCAGTGCCCCATAGAGCCTCATTAACATGACTTTTCCCTTGTACACTATTCATCTTGAAATGAATGCCAACATAGCATTCGCTTTCTTCATGACCAATTTCACCTGGTCATTAACTTTTAGTTTTCCTTGCACAAGGACACCCAGGTCCCTTTGCACATCCAAGGTCTGAATTTTCATCCCATCCAAATAGTATGCTTCCTGTTTATTTCCACTGCCAAAATGTACAACTGTATATTTCTCGGTGTTAAATCTCATCTGCCATCATTTTGCCCAGTTTCCTAATCTGTCAATATCCTTCTGCAACTTTACGGTTTCTACATTTCCTACTCTGTCCCCTATCTTGGTGACCTCCGCAAATTTGGCCACAAAACCATTTAAACCACAATTCAAATCATTAATTTATTTTTCCTTGGAATATATCTATCCTGCATTCCTTTTATTACTGCCACATGCCAATCCAGAATCGATCATTACTGAACCTGAACATGTTTATTGTGATAAACATCTTCTAATAAATGTTCTGGGTTTAATTTTTAAAAATCTCGTTGTGGCTCCTCTTCATCAACTCTTTGGAAGCTGAATTCACAAAATTTTCCAAATATTTTTTCAGCAATAATTCTGTGGTACAGAGGATTACTCATCTTTCCTTGATGATAAAAGTTGCATTTTGATTTTCTTGTCTCAACTGAACATTGTACAAGGTGAAGGCTGATTAAAATGGATTCAGTATTGATGGCCTTTTACTTTGCATTATTGCTGTGGCTCCACAGCTTGAATGATAAACTGGTGTTTCTACAGGGAATTAACTCATGGAAATGTTCTAAATACATTCATTGGAGATAGACCTTTGTGAAAAGTTTATTGCCCATCGGCAACAATCCTTGAAAAGAGATGAATCATCACCCAACAGAGCATAATCCCATCTGTCAGCACATGGTCCATACGCATCACCCATTATTCCCTCTTGTTCATGTGACCAACCAAATGCCTCTTAAATCGTGGTGATTTCACCACTATCCTGGCAGCGTGGGCCAGACCCCCACCGCACTGTGCAAAAACCTGCCTCACTTCTCTCCTTTTCCCCTCTCATGTTCAATATAGGCATCGTAGTATTTTTACATCTCCCACAGGGGAGGGGGAAGAAGAAATCTACCTTCTCCAGGACTACAATAATTGGATAAATTTCAACCAGGTCATCACTCAGCTTCCAATGTTCCAGAGAAAACTATCCAAATTTGTCCAACCTCTCCCCAGAACCAATGCTCTATCCCAAGCAACCCCCTGAAAAACTCTTTTTGTCATGCAGCAACTAGAAATGCAGAAAACACTTGAAATGTGGTCTAACCACGTTTATACTTCATGCCCTGCTCAATGAAGAATACTTTCTTTAACACCCTACACTTTTGTTGCCACTTTCAAGGAGCTCGCGCTTGCACCCCAAGATCCCTCATTGCAACACTACTACAACTCTTCTCAAAGTGCAAGACACTTGTCCAGATTAAACTCCATCTATAATTTCTCTGCCCACATTTATAAGTCATCTGGTTTGGAAGGGAAAATATGAGGGGAACTGAGTGGATCAACAGGACAGAGAGAAAACCTGGGGGGGTGTGGGCTGGTTACATGAACTTGGACAATTCCATATTCATACCATCGATTCACAAATTCAATAAGAGATGGTTCCTTTGTATTTGACCTCACCCAGACAATGGAGGAGGCAGAAGACAAAGGTCAGTGTGGGAATGGAATGGAACTTAAAACATCTTGTGACCATGAGCCAAGATGGCCATTGTGATCCAAGTGGAGGCGCTCAGCCAATCTGTCATTTACTCTGGATTGGGTTTCTTGCCACAGAGGGCACGGACATGGTTGGAGGAGGTGAATTTGAAACTTACCCTTCATGAGAATCCCTGGATGGTGGTAACTGATGTAGATTGCAGGAGAAAATGCCCGAGGACTGGGAGGAATTAGGAATCTATAATTATTTGAAACATCTTACTGCAAGATTCATCACCAACGAGTTGGAAAGCCGCTTCACACTATTCTCCCTTTCAGAAAGATTTAGTTAATAAACAAAACAATCTTTCAGCACAGCCAGGGGCAAAAGGGCTCTTAATTTAGTCTTGCAATCAACAGACTTTGAAGATACCCACCATAAAAGACTCATAATTCAATTCTAGATTCACTTCTGGTGGATGTATGAGAGCCAGTGGCTTGCTAAATCAGATGAGCCTTATTCTGAGTTTCCATTTTGACTTTCACACCATCAAATGCAAGCCCCAGTTTTTTATCCCCAAGTATTTTCTATCCTTACCCACTTTGCAACCACTCCTACCTGAAATTGGAACAAACAACAGCTAATTTTAACATGTATAAATCATATACAAAATAATTTACCCACATTTTCACATCACTGTCGCCACTGAGTGATAACTTGTGCCCGTCAGGAAACTGCACCAGCCACTAAAGGATGCTATTTACCTTGGTGTTACTGACTCTTTTCCAGTGTTACTTTCAGACATAATGACATATTCAACATGCACAATATTTCTTTTCTTACTGACCAGAACTAGAAAGCATTGTGTGAAAAAGAGAAAAGCTCAAGTCAACCAGGAGATACAAACTCCTGACTGCAATGTTGCTGTGCACATTTGCTACATTACTGAAGTCTCACAGAGCTTACAACAGATATTCAAAGTCAAGCAATAGCAGAATATGACAAAATGGTACAAGCCCTTTGGCCCACGATGTTGTGTTGATCTAGATATTTCTAACAAAAAAAAAACCCTGGAGCGGCTACTGTGGTAGATGCTGCTAAATAAAGGCAAACACATACAAAGGTAGTCAACTCAAGACTGGTTTATTGCAGACATACACAGACCTTTTATTCCCTGCCTGTCAATGAGAATATTAGTGAACACCTTCCGGTCCACAGGACCAGCAGGTTAAATCTACGAGCCATTAGTGCCCCATGCCTTTAGGCAGGGGCTTCATTTGATCCACTCACTGTACTTTGGTACCCAGCACTGTCAGCCCGCGACGTGTCAGGTAAGTCTGTGAACTGATGGTGGTGGTTTGTAATACTGTGCTGTGCATCCGCTACAACCCTGTTTTTCATTCACCCATATATGCCTGTCTAAGAATCTCTTAAATGCTCCTTACGTGATATTGTAATGGATAAATATATTTGGAGAATTTGGTAATATTTGGGATTTTGGTAAGATTTAGAGTAGGTTACATACATACACACACATACATTTTAAAACATCTTATTTGAAAGACTGAAGAATTATTGAAGATCTCTGGAGAATGTTATTCACATTCAAAAGTAGGTGTTAATCAAACTGATGTCATAAAATGAATGACCATTGTTTGGAAATGGAGCCAGGATGGCTGCAAGTACCTTTCTGCAGGCTGCTTACAGGAAATTCAATCCTAGGTTTTGTTTATCTAACACTAGGTTAAGCAGAAGAAAGAACTCCTGTTGTTTGGAAAAAGAGGAATGGAACTCTGTAGTAGCTTGCAGAAATAAGTTACCATCTAGAAAACCCTAACGGGGCAAAGTTCATCAGTGAGACAATGAGGTGACTAATGGTGGTACCTAAGTTGTGGAAATCCTGGAACAACACACCTCTCTCTAAAAACCCTACAAGAACTATCCTGAGCGGTAAACATTTACCTTTCGAGCACCAAATCCTGGTGAAATTTATACACATTCCATTCTGTGCACAGCGGAATTGCCTGCATCCAGAGAACTTGGAAGAAAGAGAAGTAAGATTGAACTGTGAACCAAATCACTTTTCTTAAATTTAAACACATTACAAATATGTGCACTTAGAATTAAAAAGGGGTTAATTTGGGTTTGTTAAGTATTCTTTTTGGCTTGGCTTCGCGGACGAAGATTTATGGAGGGGGTAAAAAGTCCACGTCAGCTGCAGGCTCGTTTGTGGCTGACAAGTCCGATGCGGGACAGGCAGACACGATTGCAGCGGTTGCAGGGGAAAATTGGTTGGTTGGGGTTGGATGTTGCGTTTTTCCTCCTTTGCCTTTTGTCAGTGAGGTGGGCTCTGCGGTCTTCTTCAAAGGAGGTTGCTGCCCGCCAAACTGTGAGGCGCCAAGATGCACGGTTTGAGGCGTTATCAGCCCACTGGCGGTGGTCAATGTGGCAGGCACCAAGAGATTTCTTTAGGCAGTCCTTGTACCTTTTCTTTGGTGCACCTCTGTCACGGTGGCCAGTGGAGAGCTCGCCATATAACACGATCTTGGGAAGGCGATGGTCCTCCATTCTGGAGACGTGACCCATCCAGCGCAGCTGGATCTTCAGCAGCGTGGACTCGATGCTGTCGACCTCTGCCATCTCGAGTACTTCGACGTTAGGGATGTAAGCGCTCCAATGGATGTTGAGGATGGAGCGGAGACAACACTGGTGGAAGCGTTCTAGGAGCCGTAGGTGGTGCCGGTAGAGGACCCATGATTCGGAGCCGAACAGGAGTGTGGGTATGACAACGGCTCTGTATACGCTTATCTTTGTGAGGTCTTTCAGTTGGTTGTTTTCCCAGACTCTTTTGTGTAGTCTTCCAAAGGCGCTATTTGCCTTGGCGAGTCTATTGTCTATCTCATTGTCGATCCTTGCATCTGATGAAATGGTGCAGCCGAGATAGGTAAACTGGTTGACCGTTTTGAGTTTTGTGTGCCCGATGGAGATGTGGGGGGGCTGGTAATCATGGTGGGGAGCTGGCTGATGGAGGACCTCAGTTTTCTTCAGGCTGACTTCCAGGCCAAACATTTTGGTAGTTTCCGCAAAGCAGGACGTCAAGCGCTGAAGAGCTGGCTCTGAATAGGCAACTAAAGCGGCATCGTCTGCAAAGAGTAGTTCACGGACAAGTTTCTCTTGTGTCTTGGTGTGAGCTTGCAGGCGCCTCAGATTGAAGAGACTGCCATCCGTGCAGTACCGGATATAAACAGCGTCTTCATTGTTGGGGTCTTTCATGGCTTGGTTCAGCATCATGCTGAAGAAGATTGAAAAGAGGGTTGGTGCGAGAACACAGCCTTGCTTCACGCCATTGTTAATGGAGAAGGGTTCAGAGAGCTCATTGCTGTATCTGACCCGACCTTGTTGGTTTTCGTGCAGTTGGATAATCATGTTGAGGAACTTTGGGGGACATCCGATGCGCTCTAGTATTTGCCAAAGCCCTTTCCTGCTCACGGTGTCGAAGGTTTTGGTGAGGTCAACAAAGGTGATGTAGAGTCCTTTGTTTTGTTCTCTGCACTTTTCTTGGAGCTGTCTGAGGGCAAAGACCATGTCAGTAGTTCCTCTGTTTGCGCGAAAGCCGCACTGTTAAGTATAGAGTTAGGTTAGAGTATAGAGTTAGCCGCACTGTTAAGTATTGTTAAGTATAGAGTTAGGTTAAAGTTTAATTCTATTTTCATGATTAAATTTGATTAAAAATAACTTCTGTTTTAAAAACCACTTGTCTTGGTGAATGTCTCTTGCTGCTGGGTTTTGGGATCCTTTGGGCTCTTAACAATATCTGCTTGGATAATGACATTGGGCCTGTTCAAAGTAGGAAATGGCCTCTACCAGCAGGAATTTCTATTTGATAAAAAAATATTGATAGGTGGCTGGCCACATACTTTTCCTAAAAATTAATACCCTCTCCCTCCCTAAACCACATTCAGCCCCGTGACATCTTTCTACGTTGCATTACTGGGACCACCAAGGACCTGACCCATTTCCCATCTCTCCTTGCAATGCCAATAATGGCAGCTGCCATTAAGAACTGACAAATCACATTTTAATTCAGCAAGCAAGATGAAAATCATCCTGACATCCTGCTTAAAAAGATGGGTCAACAAACCTTCCTAATTTTGTCACTTCATTTTTATTTTGCTTCCCATGGGGCATTAGCAAAAACTGTCCTATCCATTGGCTCACCAAATTATGAGTAAAATCATGATCCCTGTTCATGAAAACCCATAATTTTCAATGTTACACAGATATACTAGGAAGAATTCTGTAATAAAAGTGAATAAAACATTGAAAGAATTTCCCCCTTATCAACGCTGAGATTGTAGCGCACTAGGCAACTGGGCAAGCAAAAAAGGCCAAATAACTGCAACACTTGGACAGTCCAAGATGGCACAGAGTCCCCTTTATCACTGAGAAGGAGCCTGGGCCTTGCACCATGTGCGGGCTGAGATGCCCTTCACTTCCGCGTAGCGGCCAGCCAGCTGGAGAGTGATGCTGGAAGTCAGGGGTACGTTACCAGAAGTGGGTGGGCCAGTGAGCACACGTGGGAAATTTAAACCAGAAAAGCCAGTCTTTGTTTTACACTCACCTTGGTTGGATGTCTCTTTATTTGGTAGCGCTGCCGCAGCGGATGCTACAAATGGATAACTTCTTACTTGCTGCAACCAAACAGGTCTGCAAGATACACCAACCTAAATAGAAAACATGACCAGAAATTCCAGAGATCATAAATTCAAAAGGATTGGTGAAATCTTTACTCTGTATTTTTAACACCAAAGTCCCTATATTTTTAAGGCATTCGATCAAGTAACTGAGAAACATTACATTTTAAACACATGGTACGTCAGGATCAGAAGGATTGGAGCATTATTGTTCAGGTGACACAATTTAAAAAATAACATCTAACTTTATGAAGAATGTGATACTACAACAGGAAAAACGGATGGAATCAGACACATTCTATGAGCATTGGGAAGCAAAAAATGGATTGGTTTTCCATCCCTTCCTCAGCGACCCAATGACCCCGACAGGTCCTCCCCGACCTGCGACCATAATGGAGTCCAAAGGATCAATCAGACCCCACAATGGTCGCAAGTCGGCGTTTTGCCCCCGTGCGAGGAGCCCTGAAGTCTTGTAGGAGTTTATAAATAGTTATTATTTTAATTAAAGGAGTTTAGTCCAAAGGTCCCACAATGGTCGAGTAGGGGGGGAGGGTGGGACCACGATGGTCGCAAGTCGGGGTTTTGCCCCCGTGCGAGGAGCCCTGAAGTCTTAGAGCCTATTTTTAAAATCAAATGATTTGACAAACGAGAAGTCACAGGATTGACTTTGTGACTCAAGGTCCATTAGCTGGGGGCAGCCATCTTAATTTCTGTGCGCATGCGCCAGTCGTCAGTTGCCGCGAGCGCAAAGCGTTCGTTTCGTCTCCCTCAATCGGCACATGCGTATCTGCAACATATGCGCGAACTCACCACGCATGCGCAAACAAGACTTGCCAATCACCTGACCCCGCCCCTTCCCGCTGCAAGTAACCCCGCGGCCTCCAGCCTCGCCCTGTCGGCGGCATCAGGCCTCGCACCGACGCCTCGGCTCCACCCAAACACCCAGCCGGTACCGGCCGCTCCCGGGTGGGGCCGGTGGGCTGCGGGTCGCCCGCTTTCCCTGGACCGCGCGGCTGTGGAAGGTTCCGGCGCCTCCGCCAACTTACTCCCATTCGCGCCCGAGGCGACACGACGGACCCCGAGCAGACGACGCTGCCGCAAATGTCCCGCCTCCTCACATCAAGAGCCAATCAACCCGCGAACCCGCCCATCAATCCAACCCGACTTCAGCGTCCAATCAAATAGCGGCCTCACCGAATCAACCCGTTGCCTCGCGTAACTGAAGCAACCAATCAGCGAGCGAGCGAGCGAATACACAGGTGAACCCAATCAGCATCAGAAGACAAATCAAGCAGTCGAAGGATCAGAAGACCCTTCGGCCCTTCCACTTTTTACTAATCCAACAACAATCAAATCCTTGGGAAACACAGGATCACTTTGTCTTGGCTCCAGGATTCCTCTGATCTCAAGCAATACATTGTACCCCAACTGCAAGGGAGACTATTTATTCTCAATCTTTCCTTCATATTTATTACCGCTTCCAATTTAATGTCTGCTACTTTTTTCAAAGTATCTACATCTAAGTTCAATGCATATGATCCCTCTATGAGTGGGTACGGCAATAAACTCATCACAAGTCCACGGATCCCAATTTCAAATGCACCTTCAAAAGCGGAGAGAATTCCAAGGATATTACATTTTCATTGAAGACATTTCTTAAAGTCTAAGCAGCTGATCGGTTATTGGGAAATTGTGACACTTGGTGTTCGGCTCCTTTGGATTATCCTCTCTCGATCCGTGCTGCTGTGTCCTCTCATAATGTTGTAAGGTCATCTCCCTTTTTACCAACGACCAAGAGATCCACATTCAAACTTTCCTTCTATCACCTGCTTAAAACACCCCAGAAACAAATCTGACGATCTTTGTGCACTTCTCATGCTTCAGGTAAGGAAACTGTACACGTGACTCCCGATGTAAGATGAGCAAGACCATTCGATGTGAAATTGGAGCGTGCGCGCTACTGTGATGGGTGGAAAGGTGGACACACGCCCAAAAAATCAAAGTCAAAGACTCCTTTATTACACTGGCTGCTCTGCTTCTATTCTCTCCCTGCTGCTGTCGACTGGAGTGATGTCACATCCATGCCGGCCTCCAATTGTTCAGTGTTCCCTTCTTTGTTGATTCCTGCCGTGCGCGTTGTCCCCTGGTATGAAAGTTGTTGGTCCCCGTGGACTCTGAACAGTTGCCACATTCGTCGGCCATCTTGTGTACAGGGTGGCATCCCAGTTAGCATGATGCCCCACCTTCCTAGAACCAGCGCTGTTCGCTGCTTTCGGTCGTCTATATCTGGGTCGTGGGGGCTGAATTTGCTAATGTCCTGATGTGCTGGTTTGAGGTGGTCAATGGTGAAAGTCTCTTCCTTCGCACCGATATCCAGCACACTCACCATGATGTGTGGAATGTGTGATATAGAAAATTTAGGTTAAAAAGACTTAATTTAAAATGTGATGATTAATCATAAACAGGGAAGCCAGAACGGACAGAGAGTTTACTAGCAGTCAAGGACAGAAGGAGCTGCTGAATATGTTTTTTTAAACCTATCTTTTCATGGTCATAGTGAGAGACATGCAGGAGACAAAGGATTGATAAGAAGTGTGAGAAACAGAATTCAGTGAATGTAGAGTTCACAGCGTACGTAACGAACGTGATAATTAATAATGCAGTTATACTAGAATGTTTTTGTAATACTAACCAATTAAAACAGTATTAATAAGAAGGGGAAGGGCAAATAATAAAGGTATAAAAATCAATGCACTGTATGTATCGCGGCTTAACTGGTGAGAAACCAGTTGAGTCCAACTCTGCAGACTTGTAAATAAAGCTTGTCGTGTCATCAGTTTTAAAGAGACTCATGTGTGAGAAGTTTTATTTCTGACAAATGGGGGCTCGTCCGGGATCTACACTCCGGCGGTGAGGGGAGGCGAGAAGAGGGACATCGGAGGCGGTGCACCCCGCTGAATTCAGCGGCTCCTAGTCCCTTGCTCGTCGCTTCGGGCGGCTTCAGCGAGTGGTATCCGGACAGGGTGACACGACAAGACGGAGAGGAGAAGGGTGACGGTTCAATCCCCGGGAAGACACCGGTAAGTGACGACTTACGATTGTGGTGTGGGGATTGGGTAACAGGTGTAACGGGATACACCTGTTTGGATAAAAACCTAACGGAATAGATTAAGTATAGATCTTTTGTCGTTGTGTGAGGACCCTGTCGCGGGACTCTAGGATAGACCCCAGGGAAACCTCGGCGGTAACCGAAGGAGGAACAGCACCTCCGACGAAGTGCCGAGAAGAGAGGGGTCAACCCCAGGAAAACCTCAGCGGTAACCGAAGGAGGGACAGCACCTCCGACGAGGCGTCTGAGAGGAAGGGAGTAGGGTCCAGAGCGAGAGGGTCCTCAGCAACGATAAACAGATCTAGGTGAGAAAATGGGAGGATCAAAATCTAAGGGCTCGTCTGAAAATTCAGGACAATTCCTGGGAGTACCCCTTGACAGCCCTTTGGGGAGAATGTTTGAAAATTGGGATAGTAAAAGATATCGGGACAAAAACAAGAAAAAGATGGTCCAATATTGTCTCCTTTGGTCAAAACAACCTATTAAAGGTTCCTCGGTCTGGTGGCCGAAATTTGGATCTGATGAGGATTGGGTTAAACAAGCATTAAACATATATGTAAATTCGAGACCAAAGGTGAATCAAGAAGAGTCAGCATATGCATTTTGTTGGGTTCCCTGGCCAGGATCCTTAACAGAATGTTTTAAATTGAGAGTGGCAGGAGAAAAGAAATGGGAACCTCTGGACAACCTTCCCCCTCCTTATATTCCCCCGGTGCCTACTGCGCCCGAGGAAAGCTTATTACCGGAGGGGAAAGGTGATGAATCTGATTGCCCCGAAGGGGGCCGGGATAAAAAGGATGAATTAAGGGAGTCGGACCCTAAACTTCCACCGGTAAACCGACCCTGGACAAGATCCCAGACTGGTCCAGGACCATCAAAGTTTTCAATAAACCTAAATCCCCTGAGAGAAGTTCCTATGGGAGGACCGGGAGGGGGAACAGGATATGTGAATGTTCCCCTAACTAGTACAGAGGTGCGGGGATTTAAGAAAGAAATGAAAAAGTTATTGGAAGATCCTATAGGACTGGCTGAACAGCTTGACCAATTCTTGGGACCAAACACATATACGTGGGAAGAGATGCAGGCAATAATGGGAACATTATTTTCACCCCAGGAGAGGCAGATGATTCGACGGGCTGCCCTCCTCATGTGGGAATATGAACAACCTGGGGACCCTAGACCCCATGAACAAAAATATCCCTTAAATGAACCCAGGTGGGACAAACGAACACCCGAGGGATTGGCAAGTATGAGACAATATAGAGAGTGGACAATTAAAGGGATACAGGAGGCTGTGCCAAAGGGTCACAATTTTACCAAGGCATTTGGGAACCACCAGGGGAAAGACGAGTCCCCTACTGATTTTTTGGAGAGGGTGAGAAAGAATGTCCAACAGTATGCTGGTGTGGACCCTAGTACACCAATGGGTGAACAGCTTATTCGAATTGAATTTGTTTCCAAATCATGGCAAGACATTAGAAAGAAACTAGAAAAGGAGGAGGACTGGAGTGAAAAACCCCTAAGTGAACTGTTAAAAAAGGCACAAAAAGTATATGTGCAGAGAGAAGAAGAAGATCAAAAGAAGGCGACAAAGGTTATGGTACAGACTATCCGACAGATGAATGCTGAATCCAGAGGGGAAAGAAAACAAAACCTTCCTCTAAACAATCCAAAATATCCAAGAGAGGGAAGACCCCGGAGGTTCGTTAAGTGCTATTACTGCAATGAGGAAGGACACTTTAAGAGGGAATGCCCCCGATACAAGAGGGAATTGCGTGCCCTCGAACTTATGGAAGAAGATTAGGGGTGTCAGGGGTTCCAAATGTTAGGGACCAAATATAAGAGGGAACCCCTGGTAAAACTAAAAATTGGTCCCAAGGGAGAAGAGGTGGTGTTTATGGTGGACACAGGAGCGGAACGAAGTAGTGTAATAACTGTGCCAATCGGAACTGAGCCTATAAAAAGTAATTTGACAATTTCTGGGATAGAAGGGGCTCCCAGAATGGTATCAATAATTCCCCAAGTAACAGTGAAACTGGAAGAAAGAGAAGGGGTACAAGACCTCTTGTTATTACCTTCGGCTGGATTTAACCTCCTAGGAAGGGACTTACAGGCTCTCCTAGGTTTGGGTGCTCTCCCTGTGGACGGAGAAGTGCGAGTCCACCTCTGCGCTTTAAAGGAAGAGGATGAACGGCAGATTGACGAGAGAGTCTGGTATAAGGAGGGAAATCGAGGAGGTCTGGACATCCCACCTTTACATGTCACATTAATACCAGGTCATCAGCCGGTAAGGAAACGTCAGTATCCTATTTCTTTGGAAGGGAGAAAAGGGCTACAGCCGGTAATTGAGACTTTAATACGAGACGGACTATTAGAAGAATGCATGTCACCTTATAACACCCCTATACTCCCAGTAAAAAAGTCAGATGGATCCTATCGCCTAGTTCAGGATCTAAGAAGTTTGAATGCTATTGTTCAGACCCGCCACCCAGTGGTGCCTAATCCCTATACTATTATGAGTCGGATTCCCCCAGACCATGAGTGGTTTAGTGTTATCGACTTAAAGGATGCCTTCTGGACTTGTCCGTTAGAAGAGGAAAGTAGAGATATGTTTGCGTTTGAATGGGAAAATCCATGGACAGGTAGACGGAGACAGTTTCGGTGGACTGTATTGCCCCAAGGGTTCACTGAATCTCCAAACCTGTTTGGACAAATGCTAGAACAAATCCTGATGGACTATCCACAATCTGATGATTCCCAACTAATGCAGTATGTGGATGATTTACTATTATCAGGACCCAAGGAACAAGAAATGAGGAGAGAGACCATTAGACTCTTGAATTATCTGGGGAAAAAGGGTCTACGAGTGTCCAGAAACAAGTTACAGTTTGTTGAGAAAACTGTGATATATCTGGGACACCAGATAAGTAAAGGACAGAAACGGATTACCCCTGAACGAATTGCGGGAATCACTAGAATGCCTTTACCCCGTAATAAGAAGGAAATAAGACAATTCCTGGGACTCTTAGGATACTGTAGGTTATGGATAGAGGACTACTCAGCTTTGGTGAAGTTTATGTATGACAAACTGTGTCGAGTTGACAGATCTTCAGACCAAGACCCGAGAAGACCTTTGCGATACTCCGCTGGGAGAAGGATATGAATTCTACATTGATGGCTCCGCCAGATGTGTTGACGGAATGAGAAGAAATGGGTATGCTATAATAGAAGGAAATACTTGGAAAGTAGTAGAATCCACGAGACTACCCGGAAGCTGGTCAGCACAATCCTGTGAACTATATGCCTTGCAGAGAGCCCTCAGAATACTGGCAAAGAAAATTGGAACGATTTACACAGATTCCAAATACGCATACGGAGTAGTGCATACCTTTGGTAAGATCTGGAAGGAGCGTGGTCTAATTACATCAAGAAGAAAGGAATTGGCACACGAACAGATGATTACTCTGACTCTAGAAGCCTTAACATTACCCCAAGAAATAGCAGTGGTCTACATACCAAGCCATCAAAGGGGAGATAACCCGACAGCAATTGGAAACAGACTGGCTGATGAAGAAGCCAAAAGAGCAGCCATGCAACAAGAAGTCCGTTTGCTGACTTTAATCCCAATAAGGCAAGGCATAAAGACAGCTCCCATTTTCACTGCTAAGGAAGAAAAGAACATGGATCAGCTGGGCGCAAGCCAGTTACCTGATGGAACATGGAAAAACACCAGATGGAAGAATTGTTCTAAATAAAGAAATAACTCGCAATATTTTAAAACACCTGCATCAACAGAGCCACTGGGGCACCCAAGCCTTATGTGACACAGTGCTTCGAGAATATGTGTGTAAAGGAATCTACACCTTGGCCCAACAAGAGGTGCAAAATTGTTACCTATGCACAAAAATTAATAAGAAGATAATGAGGACAGGGACCATGGGAGGTCAACCATTAGCCATACGCCCTTTTCAACGTATCCAGATCGACTTCACAGAGTTACCTCAAGTTCAAAGATGGAAATATCTGTTGGTGATAATAGATCACTTTACCCGATGGGTAGAAGCCTTCCCAACAATAAATACTACAGCCTCTACAGTAGCTCGCCTCCTCCTAGAGCAGATAATCCCCAGATATGGTATAATGGATTCTATAGACTCAGACAGGGGTCCACATTTTTCTTCAAAAATCCAGAAATTGATTTGTGATGCATTACAGGTCTCTTGGAAATTACATACCCCTTGGCATCCACAAAGCTCAGGGAAGGTCGAACGTATGAATGGAACACTAAAAATCCAATTGACAAAGTTAATGGTGGAAACTAAAATGCCTTGGATAAAGTGTCTGCCCCTAGCCTTATTGAGAATTCGTACTGCCCCACGAAAAGATGTAGGGCTGTCCCCTTATGAAATGATGTTTGGGCTTCCCTTCTGGAGTACAGTTGAGGGGTGTCCCACCTTGGGGGAAGGGGATATATTTGTTAGGAACTATTTACAGGCACTGTCACGCTCTCTTACAGATTTACGAAAGAGAGGACTATTGGCACAAACACCGCCTCTAGACTTTTCTTTACACAAAGTGGAACCAGGAGACTGGATTCTTATCAAGACCTGGAAGACTGAAAAACTCCAGCCCCAGTGGGAAGGTCCATACCAAGTTCTCTTAACTACAGAAGCTGCAGCACGAACAAGAGAGAAGGGGTGGACACACGCATCCAGATTTAAGGGACCTGTAGAGGCGCCACAGGACCCTGATACGAACTCAGATTGGACTTGTATTCCTGGAGAAAAACCTCTTACCTTACGATTTCGCAAAAAGACTTAATTCACAATGTTATTGTTATGTTCTTTGATTTTTCTTAGTTTGCCTATGTCTTTATCAGGTGTGAAATGTAAGAAATGCAGAGATACAGTGGTCCTGTTTCAGGACCACATTTGGGGAAGAAAGGAAGGTAATTTCATTTCCCATACCTCAGTTCCTGAGAAATGCTGGGCAGAAAATACCACCCAACATCCATATACCCCTTGTGTGGAAAAAGAAGGAAATAATATGGGTCATTATATACAGATTCCTAATACCACTCCTTTCCCTCTTAACGGTTGGAAAGGTGACTCAAGCCCACCATGCCCTGATGGACTCTGGTTTTGCATACACCAACGTACTGTTCCAATGAGAAGTTACACTCCACACTCGAGATTGCCTGTCCCTTTAAGACAGCCGGACTTAGTTCGAGTCCATCCAAATAACCATGTAAGTTTCGGTAATGCAATTGGGGGAGATAACCTTTTTGTAGATCTGGCAACTAAAATTGCAGGAACTTTTAATGTAACCAATTGTTGGGTCTGCGGGGGTCCACGGATGTCAGAACAATGGCCTTGGTGGGGAGAACCTCTCAATTCATTGACCATGATTTCCCGTATTTGGACAACTAACCGAACGAGATCAAGAGAAACCTGGTCTCTCTCTAACGTCCCCTCTGGTTTTTATTGTCTCTCACGAGCCGGCAAATACCCAGTAGGAGAAAGTCCCTGCAAGGCTGTATGGATTCGCATTTCGCCTGGTGTTTTCACTTGGTTTCCTAAACCTCAGACTTGGTTCTTATCCACTGTTTTTAAAACTAATTGCCTACCCCTGTCTAATAGCAGTATTCAGTTTTGGAATTGTATCACTTCCACCATCACAGGACCATACCAATCAAATCCTGTTCTTAAAAGAGTTTGGGAAAGGGGGTATGGAGTATCCCCAAATGGATTATTCTGGGTATGTGGTAATAAAGCTTATACTCGTCTTCCCTCACAGTGGAGTGGAACTTGTTTCCTAGGAATAATCCGCCCAGAATTTTTCCTTCTACCCCACGATCACGGTCATAAATTAGGCGTGAAGGTCTTTGATACATTACATCGTGAACCCCGCTCTACCACGGTACATTTGGGAGAATGGAGAGATGATTGGCCTCCAGAGCGCATAATTCAATATTATGGTCCCACTACATGGGCTCAAGATGGATCTTGGGGTTATCGTACTCCTATATATATGTTAAATCGCATAATTCGCTTACAAGCAGTGCTTGAAATTGTTACAAATCAAACAGCTATAGCCCTGCAATTACTTGCATCCCAGCAAGGTCAAATGCGCTCTGCTATATATCAGAACCGTCTAGCCCTAGACTATCTCCTAGCCACGGAAGGAGGTGTATGTGGCAAACTTAATTTGACTAACTGCTGCTTACAGATTGATGATAATGGAAAAGCCGTTCGTAAAATCGCTGATAATATTCGTACATTGTCCCATGTACCGGTTCAAACCTGGCATCCTTTCCCACAATTTAATTGGATGGACAAATGGTTTGGAGGAACCTGGTGGCGTACCTTCTTGTGGGTCATCGGAGGTATTTTATTCCTCCTACTTATTTTGCCCTGTATTATTCCCTGTCTACGCAGCCTGGTGATTTCCATGGTCGAACAAGCTATGCAACCAGGGGGGATGGGAGACCCTGTAAGACTTTTATTTCAGCGTGAGATTAATGTATCATAAAACATTTCTCTTCCCTAGCTTAGAATCCCCATTCATATCTATACATATATTGAACACATTTTAAAGAGAGAAAGGGGTGGATTGTGATATAGAAAATTTAGGTTAAAAAGACTTAAGTTAAAATGTGATGATTAATCATAAACAGGGAAGCCAGAACGGACAGAGAGTTTACTAGCAGTCAAGGACAGAAGGAGCTGCTGAATATGTTTTTTTAAACCTATCTTTTCATGGTCATAGTGAGAGACATGCAGGAGACAAAGGATTGATAAGAAGTGTGAGAAACAGAATTCAGTGAATGTAGAGTTCACAGCGTACGTAACGAACGTGATAATTAATAATGCAGTTATACTTAGAATGTTTTTGTAATACTAACCAATTAAAACAGTATTAATAAGAAGGGGAAGGGCAAATAATAAAGGTATAAAAATCAATGCACTGTATGTATCGGGGCTTAACTGGTGAGAAACCAGTTGAGTCCAACTCTGCAGACTTGTAAATAAAGCTTGTCGTGTCATCAGTTTTAAAGAGACTCATGTGTGAGAAGTTTTATTTCTGACAGAATGAATGATACACACCCGTGAAGTCGAAGTCGAAGACTGGTTCGTTGAACTGGCAGCTCTGCTTATATACTCTCCCGCTACTGATGACAGGTCTTTCGAGACGGCAAAGCCAGCCTCGGATTGGTGGGTGTTCTTGCCATTGCTCATTGTTTCCCACTGTGCGGGATGTCACCTGGGACGAAGATGATTGGTTGCCGCAGGATCTGTGTAGTCACCGCGTTCGTCATCCATCTTGTGTACTGGCTTTCGTCCTGGTGAGCAGGCCGCCTCAAACATATATTGTGGAAGAATATGGACCCCATATTTACAAAGGGTGGCTCTAACATTCCCTTTCTCCTTAAGGCCTCAGTTTTTGAAAAGGAACGTTAAAGTACTTGGTTCTCCTGTTGGGGGTCCCTTGTCCTCATTTTTCTTCTTTTTCTTTTAGCAAGGGGATGGAGGGGAGATGGGGTGGTTTAATGGTGGGGGGGTTTCTTTATTCTTTCTTTTAACTATGACAAGTGTATTTATATTTTATTTGTGTTATTATTAATTGTGTGAATTCTTTGAGGATTTTATTTATAAATAATATTTTTAAAAAATGATCAGAGGTCAATCCACAGGACATAAAGTGGCCTAGAGCAACACTGGGGACACCCTCCTGCCCCCCACCACCCCAAATATCAATGTGATCCACTACGATCATTGACAAAATCATCGAGGACCCCTTCACCCGGCCAACAGCATCATCCAGCTATTCCCGTCGGGAAAGAGATCCAGGAATTTCAGAGCCAGTACCTCCAGGCCCAGGAACAGCCTCTTCCTCCAGGCAGGGAGAACGTGGAACGATTGATGAGCTGCTCATACAAATACTCCTCGACTCTGCTATTTACTCAACAATGTTGAGTAATTTTTCTGGACGTGCTGCACATGTATCATTTGTCTGTTGTGTGAGGGCTTGGTTGTGTGTTTGCGTATGTTTATCCCAAGAACTCTGTTTTATCAGGTCGTACTTGTGCTATCCAAGGGTAATAAATTTGATCTTGTACTTTGGAGCGGGTGCAGAAGAGATTTTCTGGATCGGAGAATGTATCTCATGAAGCAAAGTTGACTGAGTAGGGCTTTTCTCTTCCCCACCCCCCAACCCCACAAAATTGACTTTATTTACAAATTATTTCCAAAGAGGAAGACCGTTCCGTCTTTTCTCCTCCTCCTGTTGTATCCAGATATTCCCTTCACTACACATTGCTGCATATGTCTCTGTTTACCTTCATTGCCACCACTTTGATACCGTGTGGTTACTGCCCCCCTCTGCTGTTGGAGGAGTTCCCCTTGGTCTCAGCCTCTCAGTGCACGGTTATGGAAGGATTATGATCCATACCTATAGTACCTTCGTGTTGGCTACGCCAACCCACTGTCCATCCCACAGCAAGACTCCTGCAGCCTGGAATGTGCCAGTCAGCAGCGGTCCCTCCCCGACATATCCGCTTGCTGAAAGACTGACAGGACACGTTTAACATAGAACATGAGAGCTCAGTACAAGCACTTCAGCCCACCATGTTGTGCCGATCAAAATAAAAATAAGTAACCCCTTCCTCCCTCATAACCCTCCATTTTTCTTTCATCCACGTGACTCAGAGCCTCTTACATGCCCCTAACGTTTCAGCCTTCACCACCACCCCAGTTCTAGGGCTCGTCCCATGTCCATGACCTGGTACACATACACTGCATTCCCTCCCCTTGTCACCCTCCTGCTCCCCCCACCCTGAGCCAGTAATGAAGGTGGTTTCTGTCCCAACAGGTGTTGCGGACCTCATCCAGGGAGCAGATCCGGGAGATGAACCCAAACTGCAACGAATTCAGCTTCCCGCAGATCAAAGCACGTCCGTGGGCCAAGGTGAGTGACCCGAGGTGAACCAGAGCTCCAGGGGTGGTTTTGTCCTCTGGGTCCTTCCCTAATACTGTCCCCTGTCACCCACCTGGCCCTTCCCCAAAGCCCTCATCTCCCACCAGGCCTGTCCCCAAACCCCTCCCCCTGCTGCGATCATCCCCAAAATACTGTCAGGCCTGTCAACAAAGCCTCTATTCCCTACTGGGCCCATCCCCAATGCTCCACCCATTGCTTGGACCGTCTCCTGAGCTCCTGTCTCCCACCAGGGCTTTCAACAAGCCCCTGTCCCACAACATGCCCAGCCAAAAGTCCCTGTCCCCGTCCCCCAAGCCAATTCGCCTGTATCCAAAGGCCCAACATCAGGTCTGTCCTCCCACCAGACCAGTTCCCTCACTGGGACCCTCTCCAATCGATTACCCATCACAACTACCCCACCAAAGTTCTTTAACCTTCCCCTTCCCCCACCCACAGGCCTTGGTATCTGAGCTGCTCCTAGGACCCTTAGACAGTGGAGATGTGGGGAGGGCAGTGGTCTATCTCCTTCCCGTTGACAGTGTCCCATACCTTCACAAAGCTGGGGAATCCCCTGACCCTTGGCACACAGATATCTATCCCATCTGAGCCAGTCCTCTCTCTCTCTCTCTCTCCCCCCACCATCCTGGAGAATGTGGCCCAGTACAGCTAGCTGCTACAGTACACACTGCCCTTCACCTCTTCCCCAGGACTCCTGCTCCCACTTGTCCTTCAACGAGCTGTGTGCCCACAGCTAGGAGCTTCCCCCTCCTAGTTACCCTTGGCCCTGTGGGTGAGTGGGTGGGACATGACAAGGGTTTGTAGGTGGTGGAATTGGGGTAAGAAAGTTTGGGTGAGACCTGGAAAAGAGAATGGTGATCATCCGGCCGGTGTGAGGCATTGAAGACGGAGTCAATGGGCAGTCCTCTGCCGGGTCCATCCCCCAGCATGTCTATCTCCAAAACTGACCCCGCCAGGTCCATCCTCAATATCATCCCCTGCCGGGTCCATCCGCAATCCCGTCCCCTGCTGGGTCCAACCCCAAAACCGTCCCCCGCTGAATCTGTCCCCAATACCGTCCCCCGCCGGGTCCATCCCCAATTCTGTGCACGCCGGGTCCATTCAAAATCCCGTCTCCCTCCGAGTCCATCCCCAATCCCACCCCCTGCTGGGTCCATCCCCAATCTTGTCCCCCACTGGGTCCATCCCCAATCTTGTCCCCCACTGGGTCCAACCCCAATACCATCCCCCACCTGATCCATCCCAATACAATCCCCCACCAGATCCATTCCCAAACGCATCCCCGCCGGGTCCATCAACATCCCATCTCCTGCTGAGTCCATCCCCAATGCCATTCCCAACTTGGTCTGTCACTAATTCTTTTGCCCGACAGGTCCTCCCACAAACCCACTGGTCTCTCCCCAAAGCCCCTGAGCCCCACCAGGTCCATTTCCAAAGCCATTGTCCCCCACCGGCTGGTCCCCAAAGCTCCTGCCTCCCCACGGGATCTGTCCTGAAGCCCCAGCCCTCATGTCTGTCATGTCTGTCCTCCCACTGGACCGATCCTCTCGATCACCATTCAGAACTACCCCATCCCAATTCCCGAACCTCCCCCTTCCCCCACTGACAGACCTTGGAACCTGAGCTACTCCGGGGACCCCCAGATGGTGGAGATGTGGGGAGGGCAGTGGTCCAGTCTCCTTGCCGGTGACAGTGTCCCAGTCCTTCACCGAGCTGGGGAATTCCCTGACCCTTGGCACCGGGACATCTGTCCCATCTGAGCCAGTTCTCTCTTTCTCCGCACCCTGGAGGCTGTGACCCTGTGTAGCTGGCTGCTACAGTACACACTGCCCTTCACCTCTTGCCCCAGGACTCCTGCTCTCACTTGTCCTTCGACAAGCTTTGTGACTACAGGCTGGACCTTCCGCCACCTTGCTACCCTTGGCCCTGTGGGCGAGTGGGTGGGCCATGACGAGGGGGTTGTAGGTGGTGGAATTGGGTAAGAAAATTTGGGTGAGAGCCAGGAGAGACTGGTGATCATCTGGCCAGGGAGAGGCATTAGGGACAGAGTCACTGGGCAGGGGTCAGAGTCTCAGGGAAACAAGGGCACTGGAATTGGAAGCAATCACAACTCATGGAAAGTAGGAGGAAGAACCCTGGCAATAATTGAGAGTGGCGAGGTTAGTGCCGCGGTTAGAAAAATGCTGATAAGGGGCCAGCGAGCCGGGTTCAAATTTGACACTGTCTCTGGGGAGTTATACATTCTTCCTGTGTCTGCGTGCATTTCCACCAGTTGCTCCTGGTCCTTCCACCATTTAAAACGTACCGGGGTTTGTAGGTCATTGGTGTAATTGAGTGTTTGTGGCTCAGAGGCTGAAAGGGCCTGTTCCCGGGCTGCATGTGTCAATCTAAAATCTCCATCTAAAATGATAGTCCTGCCTGTCATGAATTATTTAAGGATTCAACTCAAAAGTGTGGACAAGATAGACAACTCCGAAACCATCCTTTTGGCCCTTCTTTTCTGATGGCCAAGCTGCTTGCAAAGAGTCCATATCCCTCTCATCCTTTTCATTCCACGGACCCATTCAACTCGCATTGCATTGTCAATCTCACGGCCTGTTGGAAGAAGTTATTTCCCTGTCTGGCAGCCTGATTTTGTTCCTCCATATCTCCTTCCTGATGGTAGTGGGTCAAAGATGCTGTGTGCTGGATGTCTGCGGGTCTATTTACAGGACCCATCCCTGGACAATCAGAGGCCCCTTGTCTTGAAGTCCCATCCATGTGGCCCCTCACTCATCAATTCCTCGTCGGAACACAACTACCCCCTCCTTACCAACCTCTACCAGCCCTTAGTATCCTCATGTCAGTTCCAGGCACCTGTTATGTCGACCCTTGATGACCTGCGCCAGCTCTAATTTGGACCCTGGCCTCACCTAAACCATTGGAATAACCTGCGCCTTCTACCCTCGAGAGCCCGAGGGAATCCACACCCTCAGCAGTGTCCTGCTGGTGCACCATCGAATGCCCTCCATCCCCTTCCACGGGTTCCCTGCTGTTATCATGCTCCTGGATGGACCCCACCCTGGCAAAACTACCCATATTTTCACTGATCCCTCTGTGCCTCTACATTCCGTCCAGGGGTCAGGGTTTTGCTGCGGGACTGGTGGAGAATAAAACAACAATATCAGGAGACAGGGAGCAGTGTAGAGATCCCCAGCTCTGCAAGAAGGGGACAGTGCAGAGACCCCCAGCTCCAGGAGACAGGGAGCAGCACAGAGACCCCCCAGTTCTGGGAGACCGGCTGAGTTGTACACAAGTCTGTAAGTGGCTGGACCAGGAAGTATACAAATCTATGTTCCAGGGTAAACTGGAACAAAAGCGAGGAATGCACTTTGGTAAATCAGTCCGCTGTCCTCTTCACAGTCAGATCTGACTACCTGAAGGTGTCGGGGATCTGGCTTGGAGGGGCCAAGGCATGCAACAAAAAAAATGGTCAGACCCGATTGTAAAAGTCCACCAGAAATTGGGTCTGTGGGAATGACATTCCCTCTCAGTGATGGGGAAGAACCTGGTCATCAGGTGCAAGGTGCTCTCGGTACTGCTGCGTGTGATGCAGGCGTGGCCCATCCCACACACCTCTGCCCTGGCTATTACCAGTGCAGTTTCCCTCTTCATGTGGGGGTTCAAAATGGATGGAGTGGGAAGGAGGTCCATGTACGTCACCAGACTGTGGTGTTGTGAGCCCAAAGGATCCCAAAACCCAGCAGCAATAGACATTCACCAGGACGAGTAGTTATATAAAGATAAGTTGTTTTTAATTATCTTTAAACATGAAAACAGAATCAAACTTTAACTTATCTCTATTAACTTAACTAACCTTAATCCCCTTCTAAGTCTAAGTGCATGTGTATGATGTGTGTGTAAATTTAAGAAAAGTTATTTGGTTCACAGTTCAATCTCACTTCTCATTCTTCTAAGTTCAATGGTTGTAGGCAATTCTAATACTGTGCATGGAATTGAACATGTATAAAGTTCATCAGGCTTTGCCACTCAGGAAAGTTCTGTAAGGTTTGCAGAGAGAGATTTGTTGTTCCAGGATTTTCACAACTGAGCTACCACCATTAGTCAGCTCAATGTGTCGCTGATAAAACTTGGCCCATCAGGGTTCTCCAGATGATAACTTCTTTCTTTCAGGCTAGCCCTGTGTTCCTTCCTGTTTCATTTATTCCGAGAGTAACATCAGGCAGCTAGCACTTCCAGCGAGCACCTAGGATTAGGTGGAGGTTAAACATGTGGCTCAAGGGGTGGAGTCAGAGACTGGGTTTCAATTCTTGGACAACTGGGATCTTTTTTGGGGAAGCTGGGACCTATACCATAATGATGGGTGACATCTTAATCCCAGAGGGACCAGTCTCCTGGTGGGAGCATTTGCTTGGGCTGTCAGGAGGGGTTTAAACTAGTATGGTTGGGGACAGGGTTTCAAGTTAGGCAGGATGGTAGGGTGAGGGTTAGTAGGATAAGGAAAGAGACAAGTTTAGATAATTTGAGGGAGGAAAAGCAGGATGTAGTAAACAGATACTGCAGTGAAAATTGTGAGAATGGTAGATAGGAGGATATGCAGAAGGTAGGATGTAGGAGATCCCTGAGTTGTATTTATTTTAATGCGAGAATTAATGTGGATTGACATGTGGCATTATGATGTGTGGCCATTAGCGAGACATGGTTGAAAGAAGGTTGTGACTGGCAGTTGAATGTTCCACCATTTTGCTGCTTCAGATGTGACAGAGTTGGTGGATTAAGAGGGGGAGGTGTGGCATTACATGTCAGGGAGGATATTACAGCAGTGCTGAGGCAAGATAGACTGGAGGGCTCGTCAAGAGAGGCAGTGTGGCTAGAGCTGAAAAATAAGAAGGGTGAGGTTATTATTATGCGGATTATTAAAGGCCTCCAAATGGGAAAAGGGAACTAGGAGAGCAAATGTGCAAGGAAATAGGTGGGATATGCAGGTAAAATAGGGTGGTGTTGGTTGGGGATTTCAATTTTCCAAATATTGATTGGGAAATGCAGTCAGTAAAAGGGCAGGATTGCTTAGTATTTATGCATTGTGTTCAGGATTGCTTTTTGCAGCAATATGTTGAGACGCCAACTGGAGTGGGAGCAGTGTTCGATCTGTTGTTTGGGAATGCAATGGGGCAGGTGACGGAGGTGAGCGTTAGAGAGAACTTCGGATCCAGTGATCATTTTGACATACTCTTAAGAACTTGAAGAGGGAAATTAGAAAGACAAAAAGAAGGGATGAGGTGTCCATAGCTAATAAGGTAAAGGTGAATCCTCAGGTTTTTTCAGATATGTAAACAATAAAAGGAGGGTTAAACATAGAATAGGTCGACTGGATGATGGGACCAGTGAACTATTTCAGGAACCGTATGAGATGGGAGAAATATTGAACAAATTTTTCTCGTCTGTATTCACGAGGGAAAGGGTCAAAGGGCAATACAAGATAAGAGAGGCAAAGGGCTTAGTTATGAAAAGGATAGGGATTAGTAAAGCAAGAGGTTTGGAGCTTCTTGGGTCAATTCAAGTGGATAAGTCTCCTGGTCCTGATGGGATTTTTCCCAGGACTTTAAGGGAGGTCAGGGAACAAATAGCGGGGGCACTGACAGCGATTTTTCAAAGATCACTGGAGGAGGGTGTGGTGCTGTGGGATTGGAGGGTTGCAAATATAGTTCTGTTGTTCAAAAAAGGCAGTAGGTGGAGTCCAAGTAATTATCGGCCAGTAAGTTTGACTTCCGAGTGGGGAAGATTATGGATGGTATACTTCGAGATAGTATGTACAAATATCTGGATAGGCAGGGATAGATCAGGGGCACCCAGCATGGGTTTGTGAAAGGAAAGTCATGTTTGATGAATCTTGTTGAATTTTTTTGAGGAGTTGACAAGAAAAGTGGATGAAGGTCGGATGGTTGATGAGATCTATTTGAATTTTAGTAAGGCTTTTGATAAGGTTCTGCATGTATGGTTATTTAGGAAGGATCAGTCATTAGGGATTAATAGATAGTGGGATGGGTTCAGAAGTGGCTGGGAGATAGACAGCAGAGAGTCATGGTGGACAACTATATGTCATGTTGGAAGCCTGTGACAAGTGGAGTGCCTCAGGGATCAATGCTGGGTCCCTTGTTGTTTATCATTAATATTAATGATTTAGAGGAGGGTGTGGTTAACTGGGTAAGCAAATATGCAGACGATACGAAAATAGGGGGAGTGGTGGACAGTGAGGTAGATTTTCTTGGAATAAAGGATTTGGTTTGTTTGGAAAAGATGGCAGATGGAATTTAATGTTGACAAGTGTGAGGTGCTGCATTCCGGAAAAAAAAATACAAATAGAACATATGCAGTTAAGGGGAGGGGTAGAGGAATGAAGAGGAACAGAGGGATCTTTGAGTTATGGTACAGAGTTCACTGAAGGTGGGTTCCCAGGTAGACAGGGTGGTTAAGAAGGCATATGACATGCTGGCCTTCATAAATCATAGCATAGGCTAGAGTGCAGCTGTTTAAGGCATTGGTGAGGCCATGTTTGGAGAATTGTGTTCCGTTCTGGTCTCCAAATTATAGGAAGAATATAGATAAGGTGGAGAAGGTGCAGAGATTAATAAGAATGTTGCCTGGCTTACAGCACCTGGATTACAGGGAGAGATTAAGGAGACTGGGACTTTATTCATTTGGACGTAGACGAATGAGAGGGGACAATATAGCTATTTAAAATTATGAAAGGAATATATAGACGAGACATAGACAGACACTTTCCCGTGAGGGAAAGGAACGTTGGAACAAGAGGCCATGAGTTAATGGTAAGGAGGCAAAACTTCTGGAGAAATTTTAGAGGATGCTTCTTCACTCAGAGAGTGGAGGCAGAATGGAATGATCTTCCGAATGAGATAGTTGCAGCAGGGTCCCTTCTGTCATTTAAGAGAAGGTTGGATGTGTACATGGAGGTGAGGGGGTTGGAGGGATATTGGCGGAAATCGGGAGGATTGAGCTAGTGGAGTTGTTCTAGTGAACCGGTGCGGTCTCAAAAGGCCGACATGGCCTGTTTCTGCTCTGTAAATGGTTATATGGTTACATGGTGACACAGTTTTCATTTCAATGTCCCATCTCTCGTTACACAACTCTCTGCTCTCCACGTTCATGCTGCACATTTCTTCACTGCTGTTATGGCTGGACTCAGAAAATGTTTTTGATATTTATTCAACTTCAGTTTTGTATCTGCTTCATACCTCTGACCAAGCACAAATATTCTCACATCCTTTTGTATTTTAATCTTCATAATTTGTCCTAATAATAGACTGAAATCCTTCCACTTTTACACAGGTCCAAACCAAATGGAAAGAAAGTCCCGATCACCTGGTTACATTGAAAACATTTCTCGGAATAATTGGAGATAAGTCCATTTCATTTATATGGAGTATAGCAGAATTGATGTGGAGATTTTTATTTTTATATCTGGCATTAATCATATTTGTAACACTCTTGACACAATCCTGACCCTATTTCTTCTTGAATTTGTATATTTCAATCTTCACACCACTCTGAACAGCTTCTTTCTGAAATCGTCACATCCAAGCCCGACTCCCATCTTTCTCCTGACCTCTGCTATCCTGGTTTTGGATTTTTTCTCTGGAGAGCATCGTACATTTCATTGATAACTTTGGGTGTATTTCCCATCCAACTCTTTGTTCCATTTCACTAATTTTAGGTGGAGTCAATGTTGGTCCCTATCTTTCTCTTAAGAACGATCTAAGCGGGAGAAAACAGAAGAAGGTCCCACTTGCCTCTCCGTATTTGTGTTTAATTGTTTGAAGAATTTCTTCCATGTAGCGTCTTCAAAATATCTTATACTCTGTCATAACATAAATTTAATATTCTATTGCCTCTGTTCATAGGCAATAACACATTTTGACATACTTTGCTTCCCCTCCTCCACTGTTGTCACATTCGTGTGGGTCCCACAGATTAAGAACCAGACCAAAGCGGAGGTACAAAGCACACATTTATTTCGGGGATGGAAACAGGACAACAGGGTTGATATGTTAGGCAAGCCTCTACACTTCTAATTAGGAGGGAGAAACCGACAGAGACGGGGAAATTACATGAACATACACATTCAACATTCAGGATCAAGGTGATAAAAGGTGAGGAGGAATGCAGTGGTCATTGGGGACTCCATGGTCAGAGGTTACAGACAAGAGATTCTGTGAGCCAGATAGGTATACCCGCATGGCGTGCTGCCTCCCTGGTGCAAGGGTACGGGAATATCTCAAATCGGGTCCAGAGTATTCTGAAAGGAGACTGTGAGCAGCCTGATGTCTTGGTACATGCCTCATTGGGTACCAATGACATAGATAAAAAGAGGGAGGAGGTACTAAAAAAGGATTACAGCGAGCTGGGACAGAAGCTAAGAAAAAGGACCGCCAGGGTGGTGATCTCTGGATTGCTACCTGTGCCAAGTGCAACTGAGGACAAAAATGGAAGGTTAAGACAAATGAATGTGTGGCTGAGGGGCTGTTGTAAAAGACAGGGTTTTGGCTTCTTGGATCATTGGGATCTCTTTTGGGGAAGTCATGACCTTTACAAGAAGGATGGGTTACACCTTGACCCAAAAGGGGTCAATATATTGGCAGCTAGGTTTGGTACAGCCGTCGGATGCGGTTTAAACTAATTTGGCAGGGGGATGGGAACCTGTATGATAGGGCAAAGGACAGGAAAGATAAAATAGGAAAAGTTAGGTTGGGCAGCGAAAGTAAAAAAATCAGAAAGAGCAGGGAAGGTAAAAAAAAAGCACATTTGAAGGCTTTATATCTTAATGCAAGAAGCATTCGGAACAAGGTAGATGAATTGGCTGTGGACATTGAGACAAACAAATACGATTTGATTGGGATTACAGAAACATGGCTGCAAGGTGGGCAAGCCTGGAAACTTAACATCCCGGGGTATACGATATTTAGGAGGGATCGGCAAGAAAGAAAAGGGGGTGGGGTAGCATTGATGGTGAGAGAAGGGACCGACACAATTGACAGAAAGGATATTAACTCGGAAGATACCGAATCTATATGGGTAGAACTGAGGAATAGCAAGGGGCGGAAAACGTTAGTGGGGGTGGTATATAGGCCTCCAAATAGTAATGTAGAGGTGAGGGAAGGCATAAAAAGAGAAATTAGATAAGAGAACAGCTGTCGGAGACTTTAATTTACATATTGATTGGACTAGCCAAATTTGTAAAAATACTGAGGAGGAGGAGTTCCTTGAATGTTTACGGGACGGTTATCAAGACCAATATGTCGAGGAACCAGCTCAGGAGCAGGCCATTTTAGACTGGGTATTATGCAATGAAAAGGGGCTAATCAGCAATCTTGTTGTACGAGGTCCTTTGGGTAGGAGCGATCACAATATGATCGAATTCACACTCGACATGGAGAGTGAAGAAATTAAAACCGAGACTAAGGTCCTGAATTTAAATAAAGGGAATTATGATGGTATGTGATGGGAGTTGAGTAAGATTGATTGGGTGGTGTTTATGGGGGGGGGGGTTGACAGTGGATAGACAATGGAAAGCATTCACAGATCTAATGGAAGAATTGCAGAAATCGTTTATACCGGTTTGGCATAAAAATAAACCAAAAAAGGTGACTCAACCGTTTATAACAAGGGAAATTAGAGACAGCATTAGGTCCAAAGAGAGAGCATATCAATTGGCCAAAAAAGTACCAAATCCGAAGACTGGGAAGAGTTCAAGATGCAGCAAAGGAGGACAAAGGGATTAATCAAGAGGGTAAAAATAAATTACGAGAGTAAGCTTGCGGCAAACATAAAAACCAACTGCAAAAGCTTTTATAGATATGTCAAGAGGAAAAGATTGGTGAAATCCAGAGTAGGTCCTGTTAGAAATAGAAGTACCTTTAAAGAAATTGCTCGAGACAAATATTGAGAACAAAGAACATTTATTACAACAACAATGCAAAGTTGGGTGCTTCTCCTTACCCTGGAAATACACACATACACTGGGGATCACCCAACTTTTATACAGTAAATTTCAGTATCAGAATACCCTCCCCCTTCCATTCTTCTTCCCCCTGGATGGGTTTGGCAGAGGCAATCCTTCCTGCCTACATGCAGTTTCAGTATACTTGGAGGACCAGGGGGTATCCTGTCGGTGTCTTCTTATGCCATTATTCCCATTGTACTTATTCACATCATAGCCCTTGTCCCCATTCACACCTTCCCGACTCCCAGGGCTTCAGTCCCTTCATCTGCAGGGTTCGTTAATCTTGTCTAGGGTTTACTAGTTAAATACGCATACTTGAAAAATCTGTTGTATGGCTTACTAATTATAGATGTATAACTTGCTAATACTGTCTAAGGTCTTCTAATTATTTATGCAAGCCTTGCTAATTCTATCTGGGGCTTGGCGACCCTTATCTCGTTCAGACTAACTCTACTTCTCTTCTCAATTGTCTGTCCTTCTCTCCTTCATTCAGTGAACTTGCTGGTGTAGGAGATTCTTATCTTACTCAGACAGTGTCAGCTTCCTGCCTTCTAATATCCATGTCTCATGGTGTTTGCACTGACTTCATTCATTTACTTATGTATCAATTTTATTTTCTTCATTTCTTCATGTTCATATTGCAATGTCAGTTTTTCTCATCTCTCACAATCCTCACTTTTCTTTTAGATCAGTAATACTGATCTCACACAATGATCAGTGTTACTGATCTCAGTGTTACTGGTCTCTCACAATCCTCCGTTTTCTTTTAGATCAATATTACTGATGCGGTAAAGTGGAACTTGTCGGTTTTCCCAGCTGGTCAATAAACGGATAGCAGTTTCTATGTCCTCAGAAAGATGTTGGGAATTGTACATCCTTTGGGTGTAAGTGTTCTGACGAAAGGGTTGATGAGTTAAACGATGTGTACCAGTCTGTATGTAGGGAAGCAGTAAGATGGTGAGAGTAATGAGTCCAGCTGTTAAAAGGGTTGCGAGTATCAGATTCCAGTAACCTGTGAAAAGTCCAGTCGATCCTGCAGAGGACCGAGGTGGCAAAGTCTGTCCCTGGGCATGGGAAATTTTTTGACGTCCTGAAGAAGTGTTCTTAACCGCCAGCCCGTTGTGAGTAGTGTCTTTAAGGAGTCTTTCACAAGTGCTGCGTTCAGCAGCGAAGCTGTAATCGAGAGGCAGGCGGTGTTGTTGAAGTGTGTCTGGTAAACGTTGTTTATCTTCAGCCCGTAACCTCAGGGTCATTGTGTTGTGTTGGATGATAATGCCCAAGGCTGCATGGAGTCTGATTAGATGTTTCAGGTGGCAAGGAGCGTTAGCGATCTGTAGCCGCTGTTGCCGTTTATAACTGGAACTTCCCTTAACGATGCAGTAGTAAGGATTGTAAATGCCGGCGGAACCCAAAGGATGTTTGAGAAAAGACCAGTCTGGGGAGGATTGTGCATTACGATTAGAGATGTGTGTAACAGTCTGAGTAGAATTGAAGTTGTGAGTCGAAGCCTGTCTGTGTACATTAGCAAACGTCTTCTCTCTCTCTCTCTGACAGGTGCATTGGTTACTAACATTCAGTGTGTCTGTGTCATATCGCTCTCTTTGTGCTACAGGTTTAGAACTATTACCTTTAATATCTATGTGGGAAGTTAAGTGATGGTCTCTACAGCTGTTCTGGTCCCCTGGTCCGTATTGGAATCCCTTATTAAAACATATCTTACTATGGCTAAAAACTAAATCTACACCTTGTCTAAACTCTAAAGGAAAAAAATTGTGACCTCTGCTGCCCCTATTCCAGGAGGACTTAATACATTGTGAGTAATTAAGTGATGTCCCAGAAATGGAGAAGCAACAATTAAACAATACAATAAAGAATAAAAACAACATTACAGCACTTTTTCACGGCGTAGTGTAAGTTTCAGGTCAGATGGATGAGGCACTGCACGCCAGGTGGAGGGTTGAGTTTGAGTGTCTTGATCCTGTGGTTTGGTAGCTGGTTTAATCCGTTGGATGTGGGTCCAGCCTTTTTCTCTTGTTCGCACGGCAGCGTCAGAAATCAAAAGGACACAGTAGGGACTATCCCAGGCAGGTTTCAGTTGGTTATCTTGCCATGCTTTGACATAAACCCAATCACCAGGTTTAATAGAATGGATAGGAAATTCCAGGGGTGGAGTTTGGGCTAATAATCCCTTCTGTTTCAGGTCATGTATAGAAGTAGAAAGACCCTGTAGAAATTTTGAAATGTATTGATCATTAGCCTCAGGGATAGGGATATCAGTGTGGAATCCCATAAATGGAAGTCCAAACATCATTTCGTATGGTGAGACTGCAAGGTCTTTACGAGGGGCTGTGCGAATTCTAAGCAGGGCTAATGGTAAAGATTTAATCCAGGAGAGGCCAGTCTCTTCATGAAGTCGAGTAAGTTGATTTTTCAAAGTTTGATTCATTCTTTCAACTCGACCTGAACTTTGGGGGTGCCATGGGGTATGTAGTTGCCAGTCTATTCCCAGTTCCTTGCAGACACCCTGGAGAACCTGAGAGGTAAAATGTGTTCCTCGGTCTGAATCAATGGTTTGAATCAGACCATATCTTGGAATCACAGATTCAATAAGTATTCCGATTACAGTGATAGCTCGATCATTCGGGGTGGGGAAAGCTTCAACCCATCGTGTAAAATGATCTACCATGACTAGAAGGTATTTGTAAATACCAATTTTAGGAAGTTCTGTAAAATCAACTTGTATGCGTTGAAACGGGCGAACTGCGATGTTGCGACCGCCAGGCATTACAGGGCGCATAGATTTCTTATTGATTCTCTGACAGATCGGACAGCTGCGAGTAGTAAGTTTAGCAATTGTATATATACCGGAGCAGTATAAAGATCGTTGAAAGGCATCAACAAGCGCCTGAGTTCCCCAATGTGTCTGTTGGTGTAGCTGATCTACCACTTGGCGGGCTAATGCTTTGTTAAGGACTTGACGTCCGTCTGCTGTCCACCACAACCCGTCGGCAGTTTGGCGAAATCCCTGATCTTTCATTGAGACCTCCTCTTCCCGTGAAAAGATGGGGGTTTTTTAAATCTCTAGTGGTGTGGGCAGTAATAGGTGGATGTGAATCTTTTCCGCAAGTGCAGCCTGTTTGGCAGCTGCATCAGCCTGTCTGTTGCCGTTCGCTTCAGGACTGTCACCACTTTGATATCCTTGGACATGTACTACGGCTATTTCAGTCGGGAGCATCAGAGCATCTAGGGATTGGACAATTAAGTGTTCATGGGCTAACTTCTGTCCTTTACCAGTTATCATTCCTCGTTCTTTCCAGATCTTCCCAAAGGTGTGGACTACACCAAAAGCGTACTTAGAGTCAGTGTAGATAGCGTCTATTTTGTTCTCTAAGCCGTGGAGTGCTCTACATAGGGTGTATAATTCACAGGATTGCGCTGACCAATGACCAGGGAGGCGACCGGCTTCAATCACTAGTCCTTGCTTCCCATCCACTACACTGTACCCACTATAGCGAGTTCCTGCAATGCATCGTGAAGAGCCATCAATAAACCATCTTTCACCTTCTTTTAAAGGGACATCAGTAAGATCTTCCCTAATTTTGGTTTGTAGATCTATGACTTCTAAGCACTCATGTTCTAATTCATTTGTGGAATTGTCCAAATTTGGAGCAACGAGGAAGGCTGCTGGGTTAAGGGTTTTAGTCGTGAGCAAGGTCAAATCATCCCTATCCATTAGGATCGTTTCATATTTTAAAATTCTAGGGTCCGTGAGCCATCTCCCAGCACGTTGTAAGAGAATATTGCGGACTGTGTGAGGGGTGTGAACTATCATAGGGGCGCCGAAAGTAATTTTCCGTCCTTCCTCAACTAAAACAGCAGTGGCTGCTATGGCTTGTACACATTCTGGACAGCCACGACAAACGGGGTCTAAAATCTTTGATAGAAAAGCCACTGGTTGTCTATAGCCTGCCCTGTCCTGGGTTAGTACTCCGGTGGCTACACCTCCTTTGGCATTAGTATATAAATCAAAAGGCTTATTTAAGTCGGGTAGTGCCAAGACTGGGGCACGCGTAAGGCTATGTTTAACGAAGTCAAAATCTTTAATCTCATCGTCTGTCCAGACTAGAGCTTCGGTTTCTATAATCGTGAGTTTATCGTAAAGAAATTTGACAAGGCTAGAATAATTTTCCATCCAGATTCTACAGAATCCCACTAAGCCAAGGAATTTCCTAAGTTCCTTGGCATTTTTGGGAGGGGGAATCTGCAGAATACCACGTATCCTCTCTGGACTTATTTTCCTAGTTCCCTGACTTACCAGATGACCTAAGTATTTAACTTCTGATTGAACAAATTGTAATTTGGATTCGCTCACTCTAAGACCTTTTTTTTCTAAAAAATTTAAAAGTGCAACAGTAAATTCTTTAGCCAATTCGTATGTTCTTCCAATAATTAACAAGTCGTCTACGTATTGTATTAGCTGACAATTGTCTCTCCGAGGAGACTCATCTAGTATCTGTTCCAGGACCTGACCGAATAAATTTGGAGATTCTGTAAAGCCCTGAGGAAGGACAGTCCACTGGTATTGATTTTTACGTCCAGTAAAAGGGTTTTCCCATTCAAAGGCAAACATGTCTCTGCTTTCTGTTGCTAACGGGCAGGTCCAGAAAGCAACTTTGAGGTCAATCACACTAAACCATTTACTATGGGGATCGATTTTACTCATGATCGTATAGGGATTAGGTACAACAGGGTGACGGGTAAGAATGATTTTGTTCAACTCCCTTAAGTCCTGTACTAATCGATAGGTACCGTCTGGTTTCTGGACAGGTAAAATCGGGGTATTAAAGGGTGACATACAAGGTTCGAGTATACCATCCTTAAGCAGCTGGTCAATTACGGGCTGCAGACCTTTGCGGCCAGCCATAGGAATTGGGTACTGTTTTCTTCTAATTGTTTGTTGCGAGTCTTTTAAAGTAACTTGGAGGGGAGGAATGTCTAAAACCCCTCTATTGCCTTTTTCTGCCCATACTCTTGGATTGATAAGTTCTCGATCTTCCTCGCTTAAAATATAAAATTGAACCCCGATGCCTGATTCTAGTGGTCTGGTACCGATAGCCAATTGGTCCTGTAAGTCTCATCCTAATAAGCATACTCCAGCCTGGGGAAGTAGTAGAAGATCCTCTACTATTACCTTATTTCCCATTTGGATTCTGACCTCTCTTAATACAGGGACTGTGAAGTCTCTTCCTCCCACCCCCGAAATTATCATTGTCCCTTCTATTTTAACCCCCTTTGGTTGGTGTAAAATACTAGATCGGGCTTCTCCAGAATCAACTAAAAATATCATGTTGTCACTGTGGGGTCCTATGCATAAATTAACTAATGGTTCTCCGTGCAGCCCCACAGTGTGTATTGACTGAGAACCGTGACCCCCCTATTCATAATCTGCTTCCATCAGGGCATAGGATCGTGTGTCCCTGGCTCGCAGTGGGCAATCCTTTTTAAAGTGTCCTTCCTTTTTACAATGGAAACAGACAAATGTTCCCGTTTCCCAATCTCTACCTAGGTTTCTAAGGTCCCCGGAATCCTCCTCTACTCCTCCATCCACTGGGGTCCGCACTTCCCCACCCGTGGCTTCCCTCACCGCATACAGGAGCTGGCACACAGTCCCTATCCTTTTTATGTCGCTCATCTACTACCTCTCTGACTGCTTGGATTAATGTTTTTGCCTTCCCTATTTGCTTATCTTCAGACCTCTGGACAAATGCTTTCTGTGCAATCTGTAGTAGCTGGGTAATTCCTTGCTCATGCCAATTTTCTGTTTTTTGTAATTTTCTTCTAATGTCTGGGGCTGAGTTGGTAACAAAACCAGTTAGTACCAATTGTTGCCCTGCTGGGGATTCTATGTCGAGACCCCCATATTGCTGTATTGCCGTGCGCAATCTATTCAGAAATGCGGAGGGGGTCTCGTCGGGACCTTGGGGAACCTCAAAGGCTTTCTTGAAATTCTGTCCCTTTGGGACAGATACCTTGATTCCTCTTATCAAATTAACCCTGTACTCTTCCATCAATACCCGACCGTCATTGGTATTTTTATCCCAATTAGGTCTTGCCAAGGGAAATTTAGTTTCTCCGGGTACCGCATCTAGTCCCCCTTGGTGATCCCTATCCCAGACTTTAATCCCTGCCTGGCGGATCATTCCACGCTCATCCAAAGTAAACAGGGTCCTAAAGATAGATGTTAACTCCTCCCAAGTATATAGATTTGGTCCCAAAAATTGGTCTAACTGTTCGGCACATCCCTGGGGATCTTCTATCAGGGAGGTGAGTTCTTTCTTAAAGTTACACACTTCAGTACTGGTCAGGGGCACATTTATGAAACCGAGACCCTCTCCTACGGGAACTTCCCGCAGAGGTCGCATCCAGTTGGTTTCTGGCTTATTAAGTCTGGGTTCCTGCCCCCTGGGAGATGGATTGGGGGGCTCTGCCCTTTCTTCCTGAAGAGTCTCACACTGTTCTGAATTAAAGTTTCCTCTCTCTCCTGTCAACAGGGGTGGTAATCGAGTGCTTTGTGAGCGAGTCATCATACCACTCCTGCTCTCTTCTCTCTTCTCTAGTGGTGGGGGAGGTGGGGAAGGTGCAGAAGGGTAGGTTATAGGAGGGGGAGGAAAGATAGGAGCTGGCATAGGAGGAACATAAGGTGGAGAGAGGGAATGTAGCACATCCCACCCTTGTGGTTCAGGGACAAAAGGTTCCTCATCTCTCTTGTCCCTGTTCTCTTTTTCTTTCAAAACCAATTGATCACACGATCCCCTAAGCCAGCAGGCTGCATATTCCTTGCTCTCTAGGTTCTCTCTCTGGTTTTGATAGAGCCAGATGTTCAAAGCTTGACACATCCAGTCATCCTCGGATCCGAGTTTTGGCCAGTACACGGAGCTCCCTTTTATCGGGTATTTAACCCAGTCCCTACAACAATACCTGACCATGGTCAGTTTGTCCTTTCCACGGGTCCTTCCCGTGCCCCAGTCAGATAACATCAACCCAAGCGGGCTGTGTGTAGTTATCTGATCCTCACATCCTTTACCAGGACTCTCTTCCTTGCTACCCATATTTCCCATACTGATAGGCAAGTAAAATTCCTCTTACCGGGTTCCAGTAGCAAGGCTCTAGCGCGCTTCCTTAACGTTCTTCCGTTGTTTGTTCTCAGTGCTTCTTCTCGGATATCACTCGCTTCTTCCACTGACCAGCCACCCGTCGTCCGTGAGTCCAGCTGAATCAGCTGGGATGCACCTACTCTCGTCGTCGGGCACTCTGTCAGTGGAGGGAGTGTGATCCCGGATGAGCCCCCATTTGTTAGAAATAGAAGTACCTTTAAAGAAATTGCTCGAGACAAATATTGAGAACAAAGAACATTTATTACAACAACAATGCAAAGTTGGGTGCTTCCCCTTACCCTGGGAATACACACATACACTGGGCTCACCCAACTTTTATACAGTAAATTTCAGTATCAGAATACCCTCCCCCTTACATTCTTCTGCCCCCTGGATGGGTTTGGCAGAGGCAATCCTTCCTGCCTACGTGCAGTTTCAGTATACTTGGAGGACCAGGGGGTATCCTGTCGGTCTCTTCTTATGCCATTATTCCCATTGTCCTTATTCACATCCTAGCCCTTGTCCCCATTCACACCTTCCCGACTCTCAGGGCTACAGTCCCTTCATATGGAGGGTTCGTTAATCTTGTCTAGGGTTTACTAGTTAAATATGCATACTTGAAAAATCTGTTGTATGGCTTACTAATTATATATGTATAACTTGCTAATACTGTCTAAGGTCTTCTAATTATTTATGCAAGCCTTGCTAATTCTATCTGGGGCTTGGCGACCCTTAACTCGTTCAGACTAACTCTACTTCTATTCTCAATTGTCTGTCCTTCTCTCCTTCATTCAGTGAACTTGCTGGTGGAGGAGATTCTTATCTTACTCAGACAGTGTCAGCTTCCTGCCTTCTAATATCCATGTCTCATGTTGTTTGCACTGGCTTCATTCATTTACTTATGTATCAATTTTATTTTCTTCATTTCTTCATGTTCATATTGCAATGTCAGTTTTTCTCATCTCTCACAGTCCCTTGCAGTCAGAATCAGGGGAATATATAATGGGGAATAAGGAAATGGCAGACCAATTAAATTCTTACTTTAGTTCTGTTTTCACAAGAGAGGATACAAATAACCTCCCAAGGATGTTGGGAAACATAGAGACTAATGTAAGGGAGGAGGTGAAAGAAATCAGTATCTCTAAGGACATGGTCTTGGGGAAATTGAAGGGATTGAAGGCCGATAAATCCCAAGGGCCTGATAATCTACATCCTAGTGTACTTAAGGAAGTGGACATTCTGAATTATTTTCCAGAACTCAATAGACTCAGGATCAGTGCCCATGGATTGGAGGGTAGCTAATGTTACCCCACTATTTAAAAAGGGGGGTAGAGAAAAAGCAGGGAATTATAGGCCGGTGAGGCTTACATCAGTAGTGGGCAAAATGATGGAATCCATTATTAAGGATGTAATAGCGGAGCCTATGACTAGCAGAGAAGGGATCGGACAGAGTCAACATGGATTTACAAAAGGAAAATCGTGCTTGACAAATCTATTGGAATTCTTTGAGATGGTGACAGGTAATATAGATGGGGGAGAGCCAGTGGATGTGGTGTACCTGGACTTCCAAAAGGCCTTCGATAAGGTCCCACATAAATGTCTGGCATGCAAAATCAAGGCTCATGGGATTAGGGGCAAGGTATTGATGTGGATTGAGAACTGGCTGGCAGATAGAAGACAGAGAGTTGGGATAAATGGCTCATTTTCTGAGTGGCAGGTGGTGACCAGTGGGGTGCCACAGGGATCTGTATTGGGACCCCAACTGTTCACAATTTACTTTAATGATCTAGATGAGGGGATTGGATGTAATATCTCCAAATTTGCAGACGACTCTAAGCTAGTGTGCACTGAAGATCGGGTCAGGAAGCTCCAGTGTGATTTTGATAAATTGAGGGACTGGGCAGATACATGGCAAATGCACTACAATGTGGATAAATGTCAGGTTATCCACTTTGGTAATACAAACCGGAGGGCAGATTACTATTTGAATGGCAATAGATTGGGAGATGGGGAAGTGCAGAGAGACCTAGGGGGTTCTTGAGCACCAGTCACTGAAGGTGAGCATGCAGGTACAGCAGGCGGTTAAAAAGGCAAATGGTATGTTGGCCTTCATATCAAGAGGGTTTGAGTATAGGAATAAGGAAACCTTACTGCAGCTGTACAGAGCCTTGGTGAGACCCCACCTGGAGTATTGTGTGCAGTTTTGGTCACCTTATCTAAGGAAGGATTTTCTTGCAATGGAGGGAGTGCAGAGGCGATTCACCAGGCTGATACCTGGAATGGCAGGAATGACTTATGAGGAAAGATTGCGCAAATTGGGATTGAACTCGCTGGAGTTGAGAAGATTGAGAGGGGATCTCATAGAGACATATAAAATTCTGGCAGGACTGGACAGAATGGATGCGGAAGGGATGTTTCAAATGGTGGGGGAGTCCAGAACCCAGGGCCATGGTTCGAGGATAATAGGCAAACCATTTATGACTGAGATGAGGAGGAATTTATTTACCAAGAGGGTGGTGAATCTGTGGAATTCATTGCCACAGAGGGCAGTAGAGGCAGGTTCATTGAATATATTTAAGAGGGATTTAGATATATTTCTTCAGTATAAGGGAATTAGGGGTTACGGAGAGAAGGCGGGGACGGGGTACTGCACTTTAAGATCAGCCATGATCTCATTGAATGGCGGAGCATGCTCGAAGGGCCAAATGACCTCCTCCTTCTCCTATCTTCTATGTATCTATGTAAGCTATATGGGGAAAACACCACTGTCAAGTCTTCTGCCTTAAAGGAGTAATTATATTCAAATGGGCAGTAGATCAAGAGATGGAAACAGTGAAATCAGACAGAGGTGAGTGGCTGCTTAAAATTAGAAACATTCGTGTTCATGCTATAGAGTTTAAGGCTGCCCAGGAGGAATATAATGTGTTTTCTTTAAGATTGTTTGCCCTCACCTTGGCGAAGGATGGGGCCAACAGACATGTTGCTGGAAGGGTTCGAGAATTGATATGGTAGGTCACAGGAAGCTCAAGTTTAGATCCACAGAGCACAGGTGTTTAGCAAAATGGCCACCCAGTCTGTATTTGGTCTTGCTGATATTGAGGTCAACTGAGTCGACCAAATGTATTAGATTAGGTTGGATGGGGTGCATGTGAAACTCTGCCTCACCTGGAAGGCCTGATTGTGGCCTTGGATGGAGGTGAGAGGAGATATAGGGACAAGTTTGGCAATTTCTGCAGTTCCAATGGGGAGTGCATCAGGTGGAGGTGGGTGGAGAGGGAAGTGCCGTCGAGGGAGTCACAGAAAGACGTGCACCTATGAAAAAAGGATATGAGTGGAGCGGTTTAGATGTAGCAGGTTAGAGGATGGTGCTGAATTTGGAAGTGTCCAAGGATAACGTGTCAGATGTGGCAGCTGATGGGTGGTAAGTGAGAAATCTGCGGGATTCTGTTCGTGTTCTGCCGGAAAGGAGGTGGGGTAAAGGCAAAAAGATAATTGGAGATATGGGTGCAGGGTTTATCAATGGGGGTCGGCAATTATTGAAGAAATAAGACATTTTGGGTACCCTGGTATGAGGACCTAAACTTGGGATTGTTACAGGTCCAGAGGACCCCAAAACCTAGCAGCAATAGAAAATCACCAAGACAAACAGATACTTCAACAAATGTCTTTTTAATTTCCTTGAAACAAAAAAACAGGATGAAACTTTAAACTATCACTATTAATGTAACTGCCTAACATTAACCCTTTCTAATTCTAAGCACAGGTGTATTTAATGTGTATAAAGTTCTTTGACACTCCTACAAGTTCACCGGTATCTATCAATTCTTATACTGTGCACAGCATTCAACATTTATGACTTTTCACCAAGCTCTGGTGCTTAAAAGTAAATGTTTACCCTCCAGGAAGGCTCTTGTTGGTTTCAGAGAGGGATTTCTTGCTCATTGGACACACAAAAACTGATTCCCTCTGATCAGCCACTTTGGTGTCTTGCCAAAGAAACTTTCACCATCAGAGTTTTCCAAATGATAACCTCTTCTGCAGGTCACCATTGAGTTCCTTTTGTTTCCCTTATTTCAGGTGAAACACCATTTCTAGCCAGCCATTTCCTCTTGTATGTAGAACAAGGTTTTTCAACAGGCTGAACTGAGAACTCACAACCCGTCTTCAAAATGGGGTTTCAACAAGATGCCAGCTTGCCATCTCTCTCTCTTTTAGCAAAAAGCCTATTTGGTGTCTCCTCTCTGCTTGCAAAAGCACATGACCTTCTTAGAACAGTTAACTTCTGAGTCCAATAATATGTTGTTTTAAAAACAATATTCCATTTTGCACCTGCTTTTGAAATTATTTAGCTAAACAGTCTTTGCAAAGGCTCTCGGCGGCTCTCAGCGCCTGCATGACTCTCTCTCGGCAAAGCTCTTGCATTTTACGTAAGAGCTGTTTTGCAAAGTGTTTGTATTTGTTTGTGACCTACACGACTCCTACAATCTATCCTTCAAAAACATATCTACATACATATAAAATATAGATAATCTGTCACAGGACAGATGCAGCAGAGGAGTTGTGATAAAATCAATGGTGTCCTTGCAAAAAAATAAGTGGGAAGAGGTATAATCCAGGTAGCTCTGGTGAGTGGAGTTTATAATAGTTTGAAACTTGAACCTCTCTCTCTATTTCAGGAGACAATTTACTCTCATGTATTTAAAATGTGTCATAACACACAAAATTGTTTTTTTCTTGCTGAAAGACAGACAGATTCGCCATTGGCAGAAATTGCCTGAAATGCCTCTTGCAGCCAGAGAAGGAAGGAAATGAGAGTCACTCTCCCCCACCCCCACCATCCCGAATCCTGGGCCAAGTCACTGAGGGTCTGTGGATTCTCTTTCAGTGCTCACAGATCAATCCAAGCCATTGGTAATGCGAGCGGCAGTTTTGAACCTCTGACACGATTAGGAATCCTTCAGCACCCACTCATATCCCAGGTCTGACACCCTTTTAGCCAGTCTTCAACCAGTCTCTAGGAATCCATGACCTGGTGTGAGTTCCTTGACTGCTTCTTTACACAGCCTGCGTGGGTTCCTCTCCTCAAGTCACCAACAGCCTGTCACCTGTGTGGGTCCTTCAGCTGCAGAACCCCTCACTGGTCTGCTTCCATTGTCACTGACCTGTGGATTGTATCCTCTGCTTCTAGATGTTGATGGGGTTTGGTCTTCTTGTTTTCTGGTGCCCTGCGCTAGTCCTGCGCTTCCCTAGAGTTCGCGGTGCCGAGGAAATTTAACACATCTAAATTAAAATTTTACAACTTAGAGGAGAATCTCCCATGTCTAGAGGGATGGAAAGGGCATTATTACAAATTGAAGCCTAATATTGGAATTTTCATGTGCCAAATTTGGAAAAGCATAGAGTATATATTTCTCAAGCTATATGTAATTTTTTCCAAAAGAATACAACTTTGAATGTTTGCATGTCATCTTGGCATCCCTAAAAATATATCTGATTTCCAACTAATGAAATACATTTCCTCATCACCACTACGGCTAATTTAACAAATTTCAATTGATATATTAATAGTTTTAATTTGGGCCTTGTTCATTCAATATTTCCTAATAAAAATAAAGTTTGATTTTGTGGAAAAACATCTCCTGTAGCTTGTTCCAAAAAATTTATAATTCTCCCTAAAAAGATCTTACTTTAGGACAAAGATAAGTTGAATGCAAGAAAGTTGCTACATCTTCACCACACTTAAAACATTGATCTGATAATTCTGATTTTATTCTAATCAATTTCTCTAGTGTAAGAAGTAACTGTAGAAGAAAAACTAGTTGTGAATTCCTTCCTCACTGCTGTAGTGTGGAACTCTGGTCAATAGTTCCAGACTGCTGAGTTGAAGTGAATTAATACATCTCCCCTGGATCACGTGATCCCTATTGCCAAATCAGCTTCCTGCAGTGCTTTTCATATCCAACTGCGTGACTCACCTGATTCTTGGTGTAGCTTTCAGATAAAATCCTTGCTGACATCTGGTACATGACTAATGTAAAAACAATTATACTGAACTAATTTATATCATACATTACTACAACATTCAAATCCATTTCCCACATTTGTCTAGACTTATGAACTCCTCATTTAAAAATTCCTACTAGTAATAAAGAATACATTATCGAAGTAAACATTTTAACAATACCTCTTTATAAGGAATTTCTATTTCAGTACAACATGGTTGGTCCTAACATATCCTTCAAATATGTCCTTAGTTGGAAAGAGCAAAAAAGATTGCGATGAGTTATACAATATTTATTTCTCAGTTGCTCAAATGACATTATTTTACCCCTTTCATCACAATCTTCAAAATTTATAATCCCCTTACGAAACCAGCTATTCAGAAATTGATGATCCTTCGAAAAAGAGACGAGGATTTGTATATCCACTTACACCAATTTCATAATTTATTTTATTCCATATATTAATTAAATGTTTCAACAGTGGTTTATCTTTATCACCAACCATTAATTTCAATTCCCACTTGGATATAAATTCTTCTGCTTTTCCTCTCTCCTATTTTATTTGATTCAAATTTAACCCATGGCAATTTTTTCCCTTTCAAAAATAGAAGCAAGAAATCTCATTTGAGCTGCTCAATACTAATTTTCAAAATGAGGAAGCTGTAGTCCTGTCAATGTAGAATTTGCATTGAGAGAAACGCAGCTGTCTTTAGCTATCTTATTGAATTGGCTAAAATGGCATAACATGAGAGCAAATATCCTGGAGGAGTGTGGGTCACTTGTAGCATGCGATTCAATCGGAAATGTGTTCACATGACATAAACTCATGATGCAGACTGTTTTCTAAGAATGGAAAACAAGAGGAAGGTTGTCTAGGTCTCCAGCAGGATATAGATCACAAGATAAAGGAGTAGAAGTATGCCCTTTGAGTCTATTCCACTATTCTTGCACTCAGCCCCACTGCCCAGCTCTCTCCCCATTACCCTTGATTCCTTGACTAATCAAATACCTTCAATCTCTGCCTGAAATACGCCCAATGACCTCAATTCCACAGATTCACGATCCACTGACAAAATAATTTGTTCCACATTTGTTTTAAATTGACACCCTTTTATCCTGAAATTATGCTCTCCTGTCCTAGAATCCCCTACCATGGGAAACATCATTGCCATATGTACTCTGCCTAGGGCATCCAGCATTTGAAATCCTTCTGAGGTCCCCCGTATCCTTCTGTACTCCAACTAGTACAGTCAAAGAGTCGACAATTGTTCCTCATACACTAACCCTTTCATTCCTGATATCATTCCAGTAAATCATCTCTGACCTTCTCCAACACCAGCACATTTTTTCTCAAATACGGCACCCAAAACTCTAAACCTGATTGAATGGAAAGGGAATTCTCCAACAACACAGACACAACAGTTACATGATATTATGTCTTGTTGATATTTACAATAATTATTGAAAAGTCAATTAATAATTTGCAAAAGATGCCGGGTCTCTTTTTTGGACTATTATCATAACCGGAAGCTTGTTGCTGAGTTACGAGACCAGAGGATCCCAAAACACAGCAGCAATAGATATTCACCAAGACAAATGGTTGCTTAAATAAAAGTTGATTTTAATTATCTTTAAACATGAAAACAGAATTACTCTTTAACTTATCACCATTTTACTAACTTACTTTACCTAACTTACCCCCCTTCTAATTCTAAGTGCACGTGTGTGTAATGTGTGTGTAAGTTCAGAAAAGTTCCTTGATTCACAGTCCAATCTCACTTCTCATTCCTCCAAGTCCACTGTATGCAGGCCATTCTTATACTGTGCACAGAATTGAACATATCAAAAGTTCACCAGACTTTGGTGCTCAAAAGGTGAATGATTACCACTCGGGAAGGTTCTTGTTGGTTTTCAGAGAGAGGTGCGTTGTTCAGGGAAGCATTAGTGTTTATTTGTGCTCAACGAATCAGCATCTGAAAACCGTTATATCATCAGAAAAGCTCTCATAGCTTTAGCATGGAGCAGAGCTGATCCAGGACTTTGCAGGTATTTAAGGGAGTGTGTGGGCAGGGTTTGTTCTGGACCAACAATCTCACCAAATGACACTGCTTGAAATCAAGATTCAAACCATTTTGAGGAATACAACAGGAATTGTTCAACAAGAGGCTGGTGTTCCCTGAGGAGTTTTCTTTCAATAGTGGAAATTATTTTTTTTTAAAAAAGCCCATTAATCTTCCTGATGCAAATCTTTGTATTTAACTTTCAGGTTGCTCTCTGTTGTTAACTTGGAGGCCTTTAATGTGGTGACAGGGTGGAATCTTTGCTTTAACCAAGCAGTTTTCTTGCAATTTTCCAGCTGTAGTTGCTTGCAAGTTTAGCAAGTGGGATTATGATGTGAAACTGCAAGTCACAGCGTGATTTTTGTTTTTGAAAATGCAGATGTGAAAATGTTAACTTTGGTCTCCTTGGTTTGATTAAGTTTACAGAGGAGACGTTGGGTCAAGCTGAGAAGACAGAGTTGGATGCCCATTAGGCGAATCTGCTGGGCAAAGCAGAAAGCACAAAACAAGGGACTGAAAAAATAATGAAGCAGACTGAAGTGACGTTGAACCAAACCCAGGTAAAGAATTTAATTTTGTGCAGTGTACTTAAGAGACCAAACAATTTGGGCTTTTAGTGGTGACCTATTTAAATGAACAAAATCTGATTAGAATAGAAGTTTATGGAATGTTTAGAAGTTGCCACAAAAAAATGGAGCATATAAATTAGATGTTGTAATTAAGATAAATGAACAATACAATGAGCCTGATGTCACAGCATCTGCCTCACTACCATACATCACCATTAAACCTTCTCCCCAATATGAACTTGATGACTGTAGAGCTTATTGAAAGAATCAAAGACTTGTTGATCCAAACCAAGGCTTTTATTAGCAAAAGACAGGAGCTCTTCACAGGTGGCCGACCAGTCCGGAATGATCTGACCTGGCTAGGGACACAACCCTTTAAGGCCCAGAGAGTAGGCGTGGCTAAGCTCTCAGCCAATCGCTGTAAGTGCAGTCGAGATACTGTAACTATATACACTATGTATATTGGTGATAGATCTGTACCATCACAATGTCAAAGTATATGCCAGAATTTATTGTACATCACTGTTAAACCTTCTCACTCCAGTGAATCTGGTGTCAGCATTATCTGTCTAAGCCTAAGTTAACCATTCAACATTCTTCCCACTCTGAACCTGGGGTTACAGTATCTAACAGAGTTTATCGTGCAACACTGATAAACCTTATTAACCCTGTGAACCTGGGGTCACAGTATATTCCACAATTTATCGTACATCACCGCTAAACCTGCTCCCCACTGTGAACCTGGGGTTACAGTATCTTTTACAGTTTAGCGTACATCACTGATAAACTTTCTCCCAATTGTGAATTCGGTGTCACAGTATCTGCCTCAGTTTTCCGTACATCACCATTAAACCTCTCCCCAATGTGAACCCGGTGTCACTTTATCTGCCACATTTTATTTTACATCACCGTTAAACCTTTTTCTTACTGTGAAACTTTCGTCACTTTATCTGCCACAGTTTATTTTTTTTTTATCACCGTTAAACCTTATTCCCGTAGTAAACCTGCTTTCACAGTATCTGCCACAGTTCATAGTATATCACTGTTAAACCTTCTCACAAATGTGAATCCTACTATAAAATAATACTCCCCTTCTAAGTCTCGCTGTATTCGAATCCCCACCTATTTTAAAAATTCCAAAAAAAGAGAAAAATCAATCCCAAAACAAACTAATCAAAAGTAGTAGCCCCCTAAAAATCTGGGTGTGGTAAAGTCCATAAGTGGGAGGTGACTAAAGGACTCAGTGTCACCCACCCCCAGTCAGACTTTCACAAAGTCCTGAAACAAAAACATTCAACCCAGTGATTCCAGTCCCAATGATTTTTCCGGATCTTCAATATCGAGAAGACTTTGCGTCAATTCAACTTTTTTTCCCATTCTTTCCATATTTTCCAATCTTCCCATTTCCATTCCCATTGACCCTTCCCTTCGATGACAATGGTGACGATCGCCCATTTCCTCGTACTTCTGGCAATGAATTAGCAAATATTAAAGCATCATGGTCATTTTCAAAAAACTGAGATTGAAAATTCCCATAAAAATCTTTCAATACTGCCGCATAACGAAAAGCAAATTTATATCCCTTTCACCACAATACTTCTTAGGCTGAATTAAATTCTCGGTCTCTTCTGATAATTTCTTGACTCAGATCTGCATTAAAAAAAACCCTATTATTTTGAACCATCAGTGGAGCTTGATCTTGCCGTGTTTTCTGCACCACCAATCGGAGGATCATCTCTCTGTCTTGATATTTAAAACAGCGAATCAAAACTGCTCGTGGTAATTGGCCTGGAAACAGTTTCTTCCTTAACGCTCTGTTTGCTCGATCTAATTCCAGTCCATCTGGAACGAATTACCTGCCCTACACTTCTGGGATCCATTTCTTCAAAACTTTTATCGGATCCGAACCTTCCATATCTTCCAGAAGACCCACTATCTTAACATTATTTCTACGACTTTGGTTTGCTAATAAGTCAAACTTCTTCAATAATTCCTTCTTCTGAATCCCCTAATCTACAAAAGGATCTTCCACTATTTCCATTTTTTCTCTATTACGCTCCACTTGACACTTGCATTCAAGAAAGCCTCCTCAATCTTTTTAACATGATCTTGCACAGTATCCACTGATCGTGTCCATCTCATAACATCACTCTTAACTACATTAATATCTTGCTTCATAAAAGTTATCTTTTCAAACACAGTGTTCATTTTAGTTTTCATTTCTGAAAATCCTTAACTCATCTGATGAGTCATCTGCATTGATATATTTGCCATATCTTCCATGAGCTGATCAATCCCTTCTAGAATTGGAAACACAGAATCCAGTCCAGGATCCATCACCTCCCTTTGAGGCCGAACATCTTTTGCCTTAGTCCCCAGTTCTTCAAACTCAAATGAAGTTGAGCAGTCTTCTTCCTCCAAAGCAGTAGGTCCTCTTCCAGTGCAGCTGCAGGTCTGGACACCCGACAACAGCATGCCTACCTCATCAGCTGGCATCACTCGGGCTCCCCCATAGCCCACACCTTCTCCAAAGTTTCGTGGACACTCGACGCATGGAGCATGCCTGGTAGGGCCACCCACCGTGCAGGTGCATCTTCCGACGCTATACTGTGCACCCCCGGACCACCAGGCAATGCTGCAAGCACGCAGGCCTGTCCTCACTCAGCTGGCCCGCCCTCACGCCCGAGTTAACGAGCGTATGAGTTGAAACCGGCCGAACTCATCGCTGAGCCTGCACCATCTTGCGATTCCACAAGATGGCGCCGGTGTATTACTAAGTCGGGCAGGAGTCTTCTGAGGCTTGGGGACTCCAGTGAACAACTCCGTTGCTTCAACTTGAACTAGGCCTCGATTCTTCAACAATTTTGTAAGGTAATTTCTTCTGTAACTGTGTTTTCACTTTTTTTCACATTTGCAGCTATTTCGATCCTCCACTATTCCCAAGTCTATAAACAGTATTTTTAATCACTTTTACAACTTTTAAAATTGAGCATTTAATAGTCTAACTGGGGAAGGTTGGAACCACATGTCTACCCTCTGCGCCATCTTGTCACAGTATCTGACATAGTTTATAGTAAATCACTGTTAAACCTTCTCATTCCTCTGTTTCTGCCTCAGTCTACCTTTAATCAACATTAAATATTCTCCCCCTGTTAACTTGGTGTTAAAGTATCAGCCTAAGTTTACCACACATCACCATTAAACCTTCTTCCCAGTGTGAGACCGTTTTTACTGTATCTGCCATAGTTTATTGTAAATCACTGTTATACCTTCTCACTACTGTGAACTTGGTGTTACAGAGTCTGCCAAAGTCTACCTTACATCATCAGTAAACCTTCTCCCAAATGTGAGCCTGGTGTTATTGTATCTGCCACAATTTATTGTACATCACCGTTAAACATTCTCCACCATGTGAACCTGGTGTCACTGTGTTCACGAAAGGTTATCGTACAGCTCTGTAAAACATTTTCCCCACTATGAACCCAGTGTCACAGTAACTGCCTCAGTTTCCCATACATCACCAATAAAGCTTTTTTTTCCTACTCTGAGCCCAGTATCAACGTATCTACGTAGTCTCCCGTACATCACCATTAACCTCCTCCCCATTGTGCACCAGATTTCACAGTATCTGCCACAGTTTATTGTACATCATTTTAAAACCTTCTCACTACTGTAATCCAGGAGTCATATAATCTGCCTTATTCTACCGCACATCTCTGTTAACCCTTCTCAATACTGTGAACACGGTGTCACAGTGTCTGCCAAAGTCGACTGTACATCACATTCACCCCATGTTGACCCATTTTTCACTGTTTTTCCCACCATTTATCGTACATCAGAGTTCAACCTTCTCCCCACTGTAAACTTGGAGTCACAGTATATTCCACAGTTTATTGTACATCACTGATATACCTTCTCCTCATTGTGAATGCAGTATCATCGTATCTGCGTCAGTCTTCCGTACATCACCATAAACTTCTCCCCAATGTGAACTTGGTGTCACTTTATCTGCCACAGTTAATATTACATCACCATAAAACATTGTTCCAACTGTGTACCTGGTATCACGGTATCTACCACACCTTATCATGCATTACTGTTAAACCTTCTCACTACTGTGAAATTGATGTCACAGTATCTGCCAAACTCTACTGTATATCACTGTTAAATATTCTCCCCATTGTGAACCTCATGTCACAGTATCTGACACAGTTTATTGTACATTACTGTTAAACCTGCCGGATAAGCTCCAGATAGTGGAGCATCTGCAGCAACTGGGGCCTCGCCGCTCCACCTGGTCCAGAGCCTCTGGTGGCTGGCGCCCCTGCAGAGATTATCAATGGCTTAATGACATCACAGTATCTGACCGTTACCCCATCCCTCTCATTCAGGATTTTACGGCCAATCTGCATGGCGCGAGGTTATTCTCCAAGGTCGATCTGGTGCGCGTGTGTCATCAATCCCATTGTCGCCTGAGGACATCCCCAAAACAGCCATCATCACCCCCTTCGGCTTGTTCAAATTTCTACGCATGCCTTTGGAGCTCAAAATCATCACCCAGACATTCCAGCACCTCATAAATACGTGGCGCAGGGATTTGAATTTCATGTTCATTTATCTGGATGACATTCTTGTCGCCAGCAGAGACTGGGCACAAATCAAGTCTCACCTGCACACCCTCTTCTCCCTACTGGCCGAATCTGGCCTAACAATCAACCTGGCCAAATGCCAGTTCCGGAAAGAGTCCATGCAGTTTCTGGCCCACATCATCATGGCCGAAGGAGCTACACCAGCTGCTATGAAGGTCACTGCAATCAGAGATTTTCCATGCCCGGACAACCACAAGGGGCTACAAGAGTTTGCAGGTATGGTCACCTTCTATAACCGATTCATTCCAGGAGCTGCACACATCATGCAGCCACTCTTCGCCAAGGACAAGATACTCGCCTGGACTCCAGAGGCCAACAGGGTATTCAAAGCCACGAAAGTTGCCTTCATGAAGGCTACCCTGCTCCTCCACCCACGCACCGACCTTCCTATGGTGCTCTCCATCGATGCCTCTGCCACTGCCATTGATGCAGGTTAATGGACAGTGGAAACCACTGGAATTCTTTAGCCAACTTCTTCATCCGCCAGACCGCAAGTATAGTGTTTTCAACCGTGAGTTGCTGGGCATGTACCTTGCTGTGCCTCATTTTCGCTATTTCTTGGAGGGGAGGCCTTTCACAATTTATACCGACCACAAACCCCTCACTCAAGCTCTCGCTATAGCTAGAGATCCCTGGTCGGCCCACTTACACCTTCACCTGTCCTTTGTATCGGAGTTCACCACCCACATTCAGCACAAGGCAGGGAAAGACAATGTGGTGACTGAAGCGCTCTCCCAACCGGCCATTTGCTCGCTGATACCCAGCCTAGACTATGACCAGCTTGTCCCAGATCAGAAGTCCGATGAGGAGATGCAGGCCTTCAGGACTGCCATCATGCGCCTGCGGTTCCAGATCCTCCTGAATCCTCTCAGTGTTGAGCACCCTGCGACCAATGGTTCCCTAGCAGTGGCGCAGGCAAGTCTTTACCATATCCACGAGCTTTTCCACCCTTCCATCAGGTCCAAGGTTCATATGGTGGCAGAACACTTCGTCTGGCACAGGCTTCGAAAGCAGATTGTGGACTGGGCCAGAACCTGCACCCATTGCCAGCTTTCCAAGGTACACAGGCACACCAGAATGCCCGTGCAGGATTTTGAACACGTCCGAGAACGTTTCAGCCACATACATGTGGACATTGCCAGCTCCTTACCCGTTTCCCGAAGTAACTGTTACCTTTTCACAGTGGTAGACTGCACCACTCGTTGGCCTGAGGTGATCCCGATGCCAGATGCCTCCACGGACTCATACTCCCAAGCACTTTTGACCGGTTAGGTTACCTGGTTTGGCGTCCTGGCCCTCCTCACCAGCGAATGTGGCACGCAGTTCACCTCTGCACTCTGGGCACAGCTCATCAACAGACTGGGAATTGAGCTGCATCACACAACGGTCTATCACCCACATACCAATGGACTGGTCGAACGATTGCATCGCCACCTTAAGTCGGCACTTGTGGCCTGCGTCACCGGCCCCAACTCAGTGGATAGGCTGCCTTGGGTAATCCTGGGAATCCGTTAGACACCCAAAGAAGACCTGCAGATGTCATCTGTTGATCTGGTCTACGGTAAACCACTAGCCCTACCTGGTGACTTTATCAATGCACCTCACAACCTGCAACAGTCACCGCACGATTTATTTCTCCGACTCCGGGCCCAGTTTGACTCATTCACACTCCCACCACCGCCCAGACATGGCACACAGGCCTCTTACATCCCCAGTGAGGCCCTTCCACAGCACTCCTTCAAAGACCATATGAAGAGCCGTACAGAGTCATCCATCATTCGGGATCAACCTTCACACCAGACATCAGTGGTAAGAGGGAACTGTTTACTGTGGACAGATTAAAGACAGCATACCTCGACCCCAACGAGCCAGTGGTCGCGGCTCAACCCAAGAAGTGAGGCTGCCCGGCAAAAAAGGCCATTGGTGCCGGTTCTGGGGGTCTGTGTGGCGGCAAGCCATGACGCAGGCAATCCAGCCCCTCATGTCACGCACGTGGCGGGGCAGCCAGCCAAAGTGGCGCTGTCGGGGGTTTCTCCCTGACCTCGGCACCAGACTCAGAAGCCCGCATCCTGCAGCCCACGTGACCACCCCAGCTACGTCCGGTCCCCCGGTGTGCTTCTCAGTCAGGTCCGGGCTGGGAGCATAAGACCAGCCAGGCAGACCTGAATAAAGGAGTTTTTGCTCACTGAACTCAACCCATCTGGTTGTGAGGTCATTCAGTAACAGAGTAGCCGCCGCTACAGTAGTATCTTAATTTCTTTTCCTTTCTTTTCTCTTTTATATGTTATCAACATATATTTGTAAACACTGTAACATTGTGATTTGATATTAATTGTTATAATATTTGATTTAAAGGAGGCTGGTCCAAAAAAGGCATAAAAAAGATTTTAATATGGGGACAGGAATAAAAGAAAAACAGAGGGTACTGGTGTGAGGGAGGGAAGGGTAATATTGTTGTGGGGTAGGTTCAGATGGGTCAGCTGAAGGGACTCGACCGATCCATCCATGATTTGTCCAGCATCTTCCTGCCATATAGTGGTGAACCAGGGCTTTGCCTGATGGGGACACGGTCCTCTGAGCTCTGCACAGATAGATTGTGCTTTTCTCTAAAACACACTTCCTCAGGTAAAGCAGAGGAAGTGGAAAGGCCCTAGTGTGAAGGGGTAGGGAGGGGGGTGATGGGGAAGAGTTGGGACCCTCCAAAATCATTATGATCAGGCCTCGGAGACAGCATCTCTATCACTCGTATTTCTCTTCCCAGGAGAAGGAGCGATCTCAGAGACAAGACACGAGTCCAGAAGAACCTCGCATCCCAGCTGAACAGAGGTCGGACAACATCATGATGGCCTGAATCTCTCCCCTTCTTCTCCCTCTGGGCCTGCCAACCCCATTCCCTGCATCTTCCATGTCCCTTCACCCATGCCCCCTTTCTTCCCTACCCTTCCTCCACCCCAACACCCTCCTGCTTACCTTCCCCTTCCCTCACACCTATGCCCTAATCCCAGCCCTCCTCCCTTCACCTCCCCTTCCCCCTCCCCCTTTCCCCTTACTACCCTAACCTAGGGGAAGGAGTGGTAGGGGAAGGGGGTAGGAGAAAGGGGGTAATGGAAGTGGGGTGAGTAAGGGGTAGGCTTGGGGGTGTGGGTATGGGATAGGGGTAAGGGGTATGGTTTGGGGAAGGGATAGGTGTAGGGTATAGGGGTAGGGTTTAGGGTTGGGTTGGGTGAGAGTAAGGGTTAGGGCCGGGATAGAGGTAACATCATGGTTAGGGTTAGGAGACATGGGCTAGGATTAGGTCTAGGTTTAGGGTGAGGTTTAGAGTTTGGGGATGTGGGTTTGTGATGGGTTTAGGGGAAGGGTCAGAGCCAGCTCTTCAGCGCTTGACGTCCTGCTTTGCGGAAACTGCCAAAATGTTTGGCCTGGAAGTCAGCCTGAAGAAAACTGAGGTCCTCCATCAGCCAGCTCCCCACCATGACTACCAGCCCCCCCACATCTCCATCGGGCACACAAAACTCAAAACGGTCAACCAGTTTACCTATCTCGGCTGCACCATTTCATCAGATGCAAGGATCGACAATGAGATAGACAACAGACTCGCCAAGGCAAATAGCGCCTTTGGAAGACTACACAAAAGAGTCTGGAAAAACAACCAACTGAAAAACCTCACAAAGATAAGCGTATACAGAGCCGTTGTCATACCCACACTCCTGTTCGGCTCCGAATCATGGGTCCTCTACCGGCACCACCTACGGCTCCTAGAACGCTTCCACCAGCGTTGTCTCCGCTCCATCCTCAACATCCATTGGAGCGCTCACACCCCTAACGTCGAGGTACTCGAGATGGCAGAGGTCGACAGCATCGAGTCCACGCTGCTGAAGATCCAGCTGCGCTGGATGGGTCACGTCTCCAGAATGGAGGACCATCGCCTTCCCAAGATCGTATTATATGGCGAGCTCTCCACTGGCCACCGTGACAGAGGTGCACCAAAGAAAAGGTACAAGGACTGCCTAAAGAAATCTCTTGGTGCCTGCCACATTGACCACCGCCAGTGGGCTGATAACGCCTCAAACCGTGCATCTTGGCGCCTCACAGTTTAGCGGGCAGCAGCCTCCTTTGAAGAAGACCGCAGAGCCCACCTCACTGACAAAAGGCAAAGGAGGAAAAACCCAACACCCAACCCCAACCAACCAATTTTCCCTTGCAACCGCTGCAATCGTGTCTGCCTGTCCCGCTTCGGACTGGTCAGCCACAAACGAGCCTGCAGCTGACGTGGACTTTTTTACCCCCTCCATAAATCTTCTTCCGCGAAGCCAAGCCAAAGAGGGGAAGGGGGTAGGAGAAGGAGGTAGAGGTAGGGTGAGTGTTTGGGTTAGAGGAAGGTGGGTAGAATTAGGGTTGGGGTTAGGGGACAGCGTAGGGGTAGAGATAGAGTTAGGGGATGGGGTAGGGGTAGAGTTAGGGGACGTGGAATAGTGATGGGGGTATCGGTAGTGTTAAGGTTAGGGTTTGTTATGGGTTAGAGTTAGGAGTAGGGGAATGGGAAGGGGAGGGGAACTGGGAGGTGAAGGGGGAAGGAAATGGGGAGGGTAATGGGCAGGGGAATGGGGAGGGGAATGTAATGGAAGATTAAAACCGTTTTTTTTTACTTTTGCAACCTTTGCTTCTGCAAGGCTGAGAACCTGCTTGTTTTTTAGAATCTGCAGACTTAAGCTAAATTCCACCGAGGGGCCAGAGATGCAGTTATCTGACAAAAGGACATCTGTGTACCAAGAACATTTGATCTTCCTGCTTGTTTTGGTCACAGGCTGTCAGAGGCCTAGCCTTGATGCAAAATAACCATTGTATTCAAAGTGTTGGAAACAGAAGTACCTTCACAGAAATTGCTCGAGACAAAAATTGAGAACAAAGAACATTTATTATACAACAGTGCAAAGTTGGGTGTTTCCCCTTAGCCTGGGAATATACACACACACGGGGGCTCACCCAACTTTTATACAGTTGATTTCAGTATAGGAATACCCTCCCCCTTACATTCTTCTGCCTCCTGGATAGGTTTTGCATTAGGCAATCCTGCCTGCCTACATTCTGTTTCTGTGAACTTGAAGGACCAGGGGGTATCCTGTTGGTGTCTCATCATGTCATTATCCTCATTGCCCTTATTCACAAACCTGTCTTTGTTCTAATTTACACCTTCCCAACTCTCAGCGACAACCTCTTCATATGTAGAACTTGCTAATACTGTCTAGGCCTTACTAATTACATATGCAAAACCTGCTAATTCTATCTAGGGCTAGGAGACCCTTATCTTATTCAGACTAACTCTGCTTCCTACATTCTATTATCTATTGTCTATCCTTATCTCATTCATTCGGTGAACTTGCTGATTCTGTCTAAAGGCTAGAAGATTCTTATCTTATTCTGACTAACTCTGCTTCCTACATTCTAATATCCATTTCTTATCCTGTTCATACTGGCTTTATTCATTTACACATATATCTATATTAGTTTCCTCATCTTCATATATTTATATCAGTTTTACTCATCTCTCACAATCCTCACTTTTCTTTTAGCTACACTTCGTGAATTCTCAACTGAAATGTATTACTTGCAAACTTGGTCTTTTTCCCAGCTGGTCAGTAAACGAACTGCAGTCTCAGTATCATTAGACAGAATTAGGGAAACATACATCCTTTGGGTTATAGTGTTCTGATGAGGGGTTCGATTAATTAAATACTGCACACAAGTCTTTAGGCAGGGGAGCACCATAATGGCCAGAATAGCGAGTCCAGCTGCTATAAGGGCTGTGGGTATCAGACTCCAGTTACCAATAAAAAGTCTAGTCCATCCCACACCGGACCAATGTTGCCAAGTCTGAATCTGGGCATGGGAATATTTTCGAACTCCTGAAGAAGTGTCTTTAACCGCCTGACCGTTGTGAGCATCGTCATTCACCTGTCTTTCACAAACGTTGCCTTCAGCAGCCAACGAGTAATCGAGAGCCAGGCGGTTTTGTTGAACTGTGGCTCGTATCTGTCGTCTTTCTTCAGCCCATAAATGCAGGGCCATCGCTGTCTGTTCAGTGATGATCTCCAAGGCTGCCTGGAGTCTGATTAAACGATTTAAATGCCAAGCAGCTTTATTATTCTGGAGCAGCTTACGTCCTTTACAACTGGAACTCCCCTTACAGTGGTGGGTCTTAACATTCCGAATGTCTGTGTGACCCAAAAGATGATTTACAGGAGACCAAGTTGGGGAGGGGTGTTTCTTGTCACTTAACCTGTGAGTTGCAGCTTGTCTGTGAACATTAGCATATGTATTAACTCTATCTCTGCCACATGTACCATCCTGACTACCATTCTGCCTGTCTTTGTCCCACCATCTCCTTTGTGCTATCCCTTTAAAACTCCTCTCTTTAATACCTGTAGAGGCCAAAATACATATCAAATGTACTCCTCTAGAGCTGTTCTGTTCCCCTGGTCCATGTTGGGATCCTATATTAACCCATACCCCACTATGACTAGACTCTATACCTGCGCGCTGTCTACATTCTAAAGGTAAATAATTGTCACCTCTGCTGCCCCTGTTCCAGGAGGACTTAATACACTGTGAGCAATTTGGTGATTTCCCAAAAATTGGGAACCAACAAGTAAACAAAACAGCAAATGGTAAAAACAACATGACAGCACTTTTTCCCGGCGTAATGTAACTTTCAGATCAGAAGGATGAAGGTCAGCACGCCAGGTGGAGGGTAGATTATCAATGTCGTTAATCTGTGGTTCAGCAGCTCGTTTAATTTGTTGGATGTGGCTCCATCCCTTTTCTTTCGTTCGCTCGGCAGTGTCTGTAATCAAAAGTACACAATAGGGGCCATCCCAGACAGGTTTTAGTTGGTGATCTTGCCATGCTTTTACATATACCCAATCACCAGGTTTAATAGAATGAATAGGATACTCCAGGGGTGGGCAGTAACAGCTGCATGTCTATTTTCTCCGTGAGCGCAGCCTGTTTGGCAGCTGCATCTGCCTGTCTGTTCCCCTGTGCTTCAGGACTGTCACCACCTTGATGGCTCCGTACATGAACTACAGCTATTTCCTCAGGTAATGTAAGAGTATCTAGAGATTGGACAATTGAGTTTTCATGGATCAACTTTTGTCCTTTTCCAGTTATAATTCACCGCTCTTTTCAGTTCTTCCCAAAGGTGTGCACTACACCAAAAGCGTACTTTGAGTCTGTGTAGATCGTGCCCACCTTGTTCTCTAGACCCTGGAGATCTCTACAGAGGGTATACAATTCACAAGATTGTGCTGACCAATGGCCGGGAAGGTGACCGGCTTCAATCATCATTCCTTCTTTCCCATCCACTACACTATACCCGCTATAGCAAGTGCCATCAATGCAATGGGAAGATCCATCAATAAACCACCTTTCACCCTCCTGTAAAGGCTTGTGAGAGATGAGGAAACTTGACATAAAATATGAAAGATGGGGAAACTAGTGCAGACATGTGGAGTGATGGATTAAACCAGTATGAACAGGCTAAGCATGGAAATTAGAATGCAGGAAGCAGAGTCAGCCTATGTAAGATAAGAATCTTCTAGTCTTTTCGACAGGATCAGTGAGCCCACCGTATGAATAAGATAAGGAGAGGTAAGGAATAGAATGTAGGAAGTTGAGATAGTCTGGATGAGATAAGGGTCTCCTAGCCCTAGACAGAAGTACCAAGTTCTACATATATAATTAGTAAGCCTTACACAGATTTATCAAGTTATGCATATTAAATTAGTAAACCCTAGACAGGATTAGCGAACTCTGCATATGAAGAGACTGTAGCTCTGAGAGTTGGAAAGGTTTGAATGGGGACAAGGGCAAGGTTGTGATGATAATGACATGATGAGACACCGACAGGATACCCCCTGGTCCTCCAAGTTCACAGAAACTGCACGTAGGCAGGAAGGATTGCCTAATGCCACACCCATCCAGGAGGCAGAAGAATGTAAGGGGGAGGGTATGCCTATACTGAAATCAACTGTATAAAAGTTGGGTGAGCCCCAGTGTATGTGTGTATTCCCAGGGTAAGGGGAAGCACCCAACTTTGCATTGTTGTTTAATAAATGTTCTTTGTTCTCAATTTTTGTCTCGAGCAATTTCTGTGAAGGTACATCTATTTCTAACAAATGGGACCTCGTCCGGGATCACACTCCCTCCACTGACAGAGTGCCCAAAGACAGGGGTAGCTGCACCCCAGCTGATTCAGCTGGACTCATGGACAGAGGGTGACTGGTCAGTGGATGAAGCGATTGATATCTGAAAAGAGGCATTGAGAACAAACAACGGGAGGACGTTAAGGAAGCACGCTAGGATTAGCTACTGGATCCCGGTGTTAGGAATTAAAGTACCTTTAAAGAAATTGCTCGAGACAAAAATTGAGAACAAAGAACATTTATTACTACAACAATGCAAAGTTGGGTGCTTCCCCTTACCCTGGGAATACACACACACACTGGGGCTCACCCAACTTTTATACAGTTGATTTCAGTGTAGGAATACCCTCCCCCTTACATTCTTCTGCCTCCTGCTGGAGAGGTTTGGCATTAGGCAATCCTGCCTGCCTACGTGCAATTTCAGTATACTTGGAGAACCAGGGGGGGGTATCCTGTCGGTGTCCCTTCATGTCATTGTCCTTATTCACACCTTCCTGATTCTCGGGGCTACAGTCTCTTGATATGCAGAGTTGACTCATTCTATCTAGGGTTGGCTAATTTCATATGTATAAATCTGTGTATGGTTAGCTAATTAGAAATGTATGACTTGGTACTTCTGTCCAGGGCTAGGAGACCCTTATCTGATCCAGACTACCTCAACTTCCTACATTCTATTGTACCTTACCATTCCTTATCTTAGTCCTATGGTCTTGTCACAAAGACTAGAAGATTCTTATGTTAATCGTGCTGACTCTGCTTTCCTGCATCCTAAGCCCCAAGCTTATCCTGTTTGAACTGGTTTCAGCCATTTTACTGATGAACTTTAGTTTCTTCCATGTTCATAATTTTAGGTCAATTTTCCCATCTCTCACACCGGTAAGAGGAATTTAAGGTACTTCTATTTCTAACAGGCTCATCACTTAAATCCTCTCTAATTTTAGTCTGTAAATCTATTACCTCTAAACATACATGCTCTAACTCATTTATGGTATTGTTAGAATTTGGAGAAACCAAGAAAGCTGCTGGATTGTGTTCTTTATTCGTAATCAGGGTCAAATCATCCCTATCCATTAGGATCGCTTCATATTTTAAAATTCTAGAGTCTGTGAGCCACCTTCCAGCATGTTGTAAGAGAATATTGCGGACTGTGTGAGGGGTGTGAACTATCATCGGGGCACCAAACATAATCTTTCGTCCTTCCTCAACTAAAATAGCAGTGGCTGCGATGGCTTGCACACACTCTGGCCAACCACGACAAATAGGGTCTAAAACTTTTGACAGAAAAGCAACTGGCTGTCTATAGCCTGCCCTCTCTTGTGTTAGTATTCCGGTGGCTACACCTCCTTTCGCATTGGTATATATGTCAAATGGCTTATTTAGGTTGGGTAAAGCCAACACTGGGGCACTAATAAGGCACTGTTTCACCAAGTTAAAATCTTTAATCTCTTCCTCTGTCCAGACAACAGCTTCGCCCCCTAGAATCGTGAGTTTATCATAGAGAAATCTGACCAGGCTAGAATAATTTTCAATCCAGATTCTACAGTATCCCACTAAACCAAGGAATTTCCTAAGTTCTTGGGCATTCTTGGGAGGGGGGATCTGTAGAATACCACGTATCCTCTCTGGACTTATTTTCCTAGTCCCCTGACTTACCAGATGACCTAAGTATTTAACTTCTGATTGAACAAATTGTAATTTGGATTCGCTCACTCTGAGACCCTTATTCTCCAGAAAATTCAAAAGTTCAACAGTATACTGTTTAACTAATTCGTAAGTTTTTCCCATAATTAACAAATCATCAACATATTGTATCAACTGACAATTCTCTCTCCGAGGAGCCTCATCTAGTATTTGTTCTAAGACCTGACCGAATAAATTTGGTGATTCTGTAAAGCCCTGGGGAAGGACTGTCCACCGGTATTGATTCTTGCGTCCAGTAAAAGATTTTCCCATTCAAAGGCAAACATGTCTCTGCTCTCTGTTGCTAACAGGCAGGTCCAGAAAGCATCTTTGAGGTCAATCACACTAAACCATTTACTATGGGGATTGATTTTACCCATTATTGTATAGGGATTAGGTACAACTGGGTGACGGGTGAGAATAATTTTGTTCAGCTCCCTCAAGTCCTGCACTAATCGATAGGTACCATCTGGTTTTTGGACAGGTAAAATTGGGGTATTAAAAGGTGACATACAAGGTTCGAGTATACCATCTTTCACCAACTGGTCAATTACTGGCTGCAGCCCCTTTCGGCCAGTTATAGGAATTGGATACTGTTTTCGTCTAATTACTTGTTCAGAATCTTTTAAAGTAACTTGCAGGGGAGGAATATCTAACACTCCTCTATTGCCTCTTTCTGCTCATACGCCAGGATTTATTACTTCTCAATCTTCCTCGCTTAATACATACAATTGAACCCCGATACCCTATTCCTGTGGTCTGGTGCCGATAGCCAATTGGTCCTGTAAATCTCGTCCTAATAAACAAACTCCAGCTTGGGGAACTAGTAAAATATCCTCTGTTATTACCTTTTCTCCCATTTGTATTCTTACATCTCTTAATACAGGGACTGTAAAGTCCCTTCCTCCAAATCCCGAAATCATCACGGTCCCCTCTATCTTAACACCCTCGGGTGGTTATAAAATACTAGACTGGGCTGCCCCAGAATCTACTAAAAAGGTCATCGTGTCACTGTGGGGTTCTATGCTTAAATTTACCAGTGGTTCTCTGTGCAGCCCCACGGTGTGTATTGACTGAGAACCGTGACCCCCCCCCCGCCCCCCCATTCATAATCTGCTTCCATCTGTCGGACTCTGGCTTTACCCTACCCTTAATTTAGTCTATGTGTCGTCTGAGTCCAGCATGCTCGTTAAATGAAGTGATAGGAGAATCAGTTTATTACACAGCATAAGAATAAAGCTTAACCGAGCTCTGGTTCAGTCGTTAGTTCATAGTAGGGAGAGGAGAGGAGAGGAGAGAAGAGAAAAGGAGAGAAAAGGAGAGAGGAGAAGGACAGAAAAGAAAAGAGTCTGCGGCAGGTAAGAAAACTTTTTTAAAAGTCTCTTACCAGGGTCTGCGGGGAGGAGTCGGCGTCGGAGGCGGCCATTGGTTGAGCGAGCGTACAGGAGAGTGTGACGGGAAGATAAGGTCTTTTTAAAGACTCGTACTGGGGACAGAGCCTAGCAGTAGGGAGGGGAGAGGAGAGGAGAGAAGAGAAAAGGAGAGAAAAGGAGAGAGGAGAAGGACAGAAAAGAAAAGAGTCCGGGGCAGGTAAGAAAACTTTTTTAAAAGTCTCTTACCAGGGTCTGCGGGGAGGAGTCGGCGTCGGAGGCGGCCATTGGTCGAGCGAGCGTACAGGAGAGTGTGTAGGGGTTAATTGGTAAAAGGCCAATAAATAAGAGGGACAGCGAGCGGCCCAGCGAGTGAGTGGCACAGTGAAGGAGTGGGACTTCCAGGCTTTGGCTCCTCAGGCTTCGGCGAAAGCAGGCGGAGAGAAAGCTAAGATAGTCTTTATTACTACTTCATTGGGGTAAGGGATGAGTGTTAAGGCTGTGTGTTGTCGGGAGTGCCGGATGTGGGAGGTCCTGGAGTCTTCCAGACTCCCGGATGTCCATATCTGCACTAGGTGTGTCGAGCTGCAGATTCTCAGGGACCGTGTTAGGGAACTAGAGCTACAGCTCGATGACCTCAGGCTGGTTAGGGAAACAGAGGAAGTCATAGACAGGAGTTACAGCCAGGTGGTCACGCCAGGGCCACGGGAGGATGAAAGGTGGGTAACTGTTAGGAGAGGGACAAAAGAACGTAAGGTGCCAGAGAGGAGCCCTGTGAATGTAACCCTCAGCAATAAGTATGCCTCTTTGAGCACTGTTGAGGGGGACATCAAGGTTGGGGGGAGTGACAGTGGCTGTGCCTCCGGCACGAGGTCAGCCCCTGTAGCTCAGAAAGGGAGGGAAAGGAAGAGGAGGGCAATTGTGGTAGGAGACTCCATAGTTAAGAGGACGGATAGGGGATTCTGCGGACGCAGCAAGGAGAACCAGATGGTGGTTTGCCTCCCTGGTGCCAGGGTCCGAGATGTTGCTGCTCGTGTCCCAGATATCCTAAAGTGGGAGGGACAGGAGCCAGAGGTCGTGGTACATGTAGGTACCAATGACATAGGGAGAATTAGAGAAGAGGTCCTAAAAAGTGAGTACAGGCAGTTAGGTAAGGAGTTAAAAAGAAGGACCGCAAAGGGGGTAATCTCTGGATTACTCCCTGTGCCACGTGACAGTGTGAATAGAAATAGAATGAGGTGGAGGATTAACACGTGGCTGAAGGGGTGGAGTAAGGGGCAGGGTTTTAAGTTTCTGGATAACTGGGACCTTTTTTGGGGGAGATGTGACCTGTACAGTAAGGACGGGTTACACTTAAATCCCAGGGGGACCAGAATCCTGGCAGAGGTATTTGCTAGGGCTACTCAGGATCCTTTAAACTAGAATGATTGGGGGGAGGGAGCAAAATAGTACAGAGCAGTAAGGAGAAGGTTAGAATGCAAACAAAGAAAGTTTGTAGTAAGTATTTGAATATGGATGGGCAGGTGATAGAGAAGGGAAATGCTCTGGAAGAAGATGAAGGGCAATTGGCAGGAAAAGTAAATAATGTTGTTCTTAAAGATGAGGGAAAACAGGGATTAAAAATTGGGAAATCCCTGAAATTCATATATTTTAATGCCAGGAGTATTGTAAAAAAGGTGGATGAGCTGAAGGTGTGGATTGATACTTGAAAGTATGATGTGGTAGCGATTAGTGAGACATGGTTGCAGGAGGGATGTGATTGGCAACTGAATATCCCTGGGTTTCGTTTTTTTAGGTGTGATAGAGTCGGAGGGGCAAGAGGAGGTGGGGTTGCATTGCTTGTCAGGGAAAATATTACAGCGGTGCCTAGGAAGGATAGATTAGAGGGCACATCCACGGAGGCTATTTGGGTGGAACTGAGGAGTAGGAAAGGAGAGGTTACACTTGTAGGGGTGTATTATAGACCACCCGGAGGGGACCGAGACCTAGAGGAGCAAATTTGTAGGGAGATAGTAGATATTTGTGATAAGCACAGGGTTGTAATTATGGGAGATTTTAATTTTCCACATATAGATTGGGAAACACATTCTGTGAAAGGAATGGATGGGTTAGAGTTTGTGAAATGTGTGCAAGATAGTTTTTTACAACAATATGTAGAGGTGCCGACCAGAGAAGGAGCAGTGTTAGATCTACTGTTGGCAAATGGGATGGGTCAAGTGACGGAGGTTAGTGTTGGCGAGCACTTCGGGTCCAGTGATCATAATGCCATCAGCTTCAATGTCATTATGGAAAGAGAGAAATCAGGGTCAAGGATTGAGGTTTTTGATTGGGGAAAAGCTAGATTTGAGGAGATGCGAAAGGACTTGCAGGGTGTGCATTGGGACAATTTGTTTTATGGGCAGGATGTAGTAGAGAGATGGAAGTCTTTTAAAGATCAGATTTTGAGAGTGCAAAAGCTTTATGTTCCTGTTAGGTTAAAAGGAGGGGCAAAAGGTTTGAGAGAGCCGTGGTTTTCAAGGAATATTGGAAACTTGGTTCGAAGAAAAAGGGAGGCGTACATTAGATATAAGAAGCATGGAGTTAAGGAGATGTTTGAAAGATACATTGAATGTAAGAGGAATCTTAAGAGAGGAATTAGGAAAGCTAAAAGAAGGTACGAGAAAACTATGGCAAGCAGGGTGAAAACTAATCCAAAAGAGTTCTACAAATATGTTAATGGTAAGAGGAAAGCTAGAGACAAAATTGGTCCCTTAGAAAATCAGAGTGGAAAACTGTGTGTGGAGCCTAGAGAAATGGGGGAGATATTGAACAGTTTCTTTTCTTCGGTATTCACTAAGGAGAAGGATATTGGGAGATGTGGGATAAAAAAAGCAAATTGGGTAAATATGGGGAATATAGAGATTACAAAAGGTGTAGTTTTAAGGCTTTTGAAGAATATAAAGGTGGATAAGTCTCCGGGACCAGACGGGATCTTCCCCAGGACATTGAGAGAAGTGAAGGAGGAAATAGCAGAGGCTCTGGCGGTAATTTTCCAAATGTCATTAGATATGGGGATAGTGCCGGAGGATTGGCGCATTGCGCATGTGGTTCCGTTATTTAAAAAGGGTTCAAGGAGGAAGCCTGGCAACTATCGGCCTGTAAGTTTGATGTCTGTGGTAGGTAAATTAATGGAGAAAATTCTTAGAGATAGTACTTATAAACATCTGGATAGACAGGGTCTGATCAGGAGCACTCAACATGGATTTGTGGGAGGAAGGTCATGTTTGACCAATCTGATTGAATTTTTTGAAGAGGTGACTAGGAATGTGGATGAGCGTAGCGTAGTGGATGTTGTCTATATGGACTTCAGTAAGGCCTTCGATAAGGTACCACATGGAAGGTTAGTTAGGAAGGTGCAGTCTTTAGGTATAAATTTTAAGATAGTCAAATGGATTGAACATTGGCTGAAAGGGAGAGGCCAGAGAGTGGTAGTGGATAATTGTCTGTCAGGTTGGAGGCCGGTGACCAGTGGTGTGCCTCAAGGATCTGTATTGGGCCCATTGTTGTTCGTTATATACATTAATGATCTAAATGATGGGGTGGTGAATTGGATTAGTAAATATGCAGACGATACTAAGATAGGTGGAATAGTGGATAATGAAGAAGGTTTTCAAGGATTGCAGAGGGATTTGGGCTGCTTAGAAAAGTGGGCTGAAAAATGGCAGATGGAATTTAATGCTGATAAGTGTGAGGTGCTTCATTTTGGTAAGAAGAATCAGAATAGGACATATGTGGTAAATGGGAGAGCATTGAGGAATACAGAAGAGCAGAAAGATTTAGGAGTAACGGTACATCGTTCCCTGAAGGTAGAAACTCACGTGAATAGGGTGGTGAAGAAGGCTTTTAGTATGCTGGCCTTTATCAATCATTGCATTGAATATAGGAGTTGGGAGGTGATGTTGAGATTGTATAAGACGTTGGTGCGGCCTAATTTGGAGTTCACTGTGCAGTTCTGGTCGCCTAATTATAGGAAGGATATAAACAGAGTGGAGAGAGTGCAGAGAAGTTTTACCAGAATGTTGCCTGGGTTTAAGCATCTGGAGTATGGGGAGAGATTGGACAGATTGGGTCTTTATTCTTTGGAGCATAGAAGGTTGAGAGGGGATTTGATAGAAGTATTTAAGATTATGAAAGGGATAGACAGAATGGATGTGGATAGACTATTTCCGTTAAGAGGAGGAAAGATTAAAACAAGAGGACATGAGTTAAGAATTAAGGGGCAGAGGTTTAGAGGTAACATGAGGGGGAACTTCTTTACTCAGAGAGTGGTAGCTGTGTGGAATGATCTTCCGGGAGAAATAGTGGCGACGGAGTCAATTGTATTATTTAAGAAAAGGTTGGACAGGTATATGGATGAGAAGAAGATGGAGGGTTATGGGCATTGTGCAGGGAGGTGGGACTAGAAAGGGGTGTTTGGTTCGGTGCGGACTAGAAGGGCCTAATGGCCTGTTTCCGTGCTGTAATTGTTATGTTATGTTATGTTAACTGATAATTAACTAATAGTTTAATGAATAATTCTGAACATGAGGCCATTGTCATCTCAAAGCATATTTCCCTGTCAATGTTTGCAATAATACTCTAGTCAATATACTTTTCTATAAAAATATTCTGATTGCTGCATAACTCTTTAAAAAAATATGTTTGGAAGTGAATATGGAATTGATTGAAAAAGATATTGAATACAAGGAAAAATATTCATTTTAACACACTTCACATGTGTCATTTATGTCAAAGGAAGACCTTTCCTTTTAATTAAATCAGCTTTAATTTTTGTCTTTAGTAAAACATAATTCAACGTACACAAATATTGATAAGCTGCATCAACCAATACCCATAAATATTTAATTTTCTTAGTCCATCTAAGCTGTGTAATCTGTTTACCAGCAGTATAATCTTCCTCTGTAATTGATAATATGTACCTCTTATCCCAATTAACCTTATAAGCAGACATTTCTCCATATTGTACCAAACAGGTTTGCAGATGTCATAATGATTGCTGAGGATTTGTTAAATATATTAGTACGTCATCTGCAAACAAATGAATCTTACATTCCTCTTCATTTATTTTAATCCCACTAATTTTATCATTTTATCTTTTAGCCTGGGCTACCGGTTCTATCACCAATGGCGACAAAGGACAGCATTGCCTTGTGGAGCGTGTTAAATTAAACGTATCTGAAATTTGTCCATTCGTCACCATACTCGCCAAAGGATTTTTATACAAGGCTTTAGCCCAAAAAAGGTAAAAAAGGTCCAAACTTAAACCTTTCAAGTATTTTAAATAAAAAATACCTTTCAACTCGATCAAAGGCTTTTTCCGCATCTAATGCCACTATCACTGATTGATACAAACAATGTCTTGACACATTAATCAACGTCAAAAGTCAAACAATATTTTCAGAAGAAAATCTATTCTTAATGAAACCTGCTTGATCAACGTATTAAACGTGTCAAATACTTTGCAAGTCTATTAGCTACTATCTTATAATCTACATTTAAAAAAGAAATTGGTCGATATGAGACAACTTTCAATGGGGCTCTTTCTTTTTCCCGAACCAACACCAGCCTATTCCTGTTGGGCATCTCAGCTACTTCATTGCACATTTGCTCTTCTAGTTCCCTCTTCCCATTTGGCGGCCTATAATATACCCTTATAATAATAACCTCACCCTTCTTATTTTTTAGTTTTACCCACACTGCCTCCCTCGAAAAGCATTTCTGTCAAAGAAGGATGAACACGCTGTCGGGCGGCAAGAATGGTGTTTTTACCATCGCCATTGGGGAGAAAATGCCCATAAATGTGTCCTGCCATGTACCTATTACAGAAGAAAGGCAGGAAATGAAAAACCAGCTTCTATTATTGGCTTCGGCAGCTGGTACAAGAATGGGCCTATTTTATCTTCAAGATGACATTTTTCTTGTAGACACAAGTGCTGAGGTCCGTTTGCTCCCACCCAACCTATTTTGAAATATAAACCACATCAATAACAACACCTGGCTCTTCAAACAGCAAATGGGACGATAAGTCCCTGCTTTGGCACATGACGGGTCATGTTTGGGATAGGAGGTGTGACATTCCATTGGAAGTGCGTATTGGCTTCCATTGCACAACCCATTATGGGTGCAGATTTTTTAAGGTCCCATGACTTGCTAGTAGACGTGAAGTGGAGGAAATTAGTTCACGCTACCACTTTTCAAACATACCCACTGGTCTGCAGCAAAGGGAGAGTTTCCATCTCGGGGTCCAGACCCTGCACAAAGATGCCTACGCTGCCCTGCACAATGAATTTCCCGGTATTATCTCTCCGAATTTCAATACCTCCAAAACAGTACATCGAGGGCCATTGCCAACATCTCACATTCTTTAGCCGTCCTTTATGGCCATTGGAGATGAAATATCGTGCATTGTATCGAGCCACACGGCACTTCCAATTTGTTTTGGAGGGTCGGCATTTCACTGTGTTCACAGACCACCAGCCACTCATTTTTGCCTTCAGCAAAATAACGGATCCATGGTCAGCAAGACAGCGGGTGTTTTAGTTTCTGGTGACGGTTCTGTGGGGGGGATGTAGCAGTTGTCTTGTGGGCCGAGTGGGCAAGGTTCTTTGGCATGCGCGTGAAGTCATAAGACAGATAGCTTGGAACTAATTCATTTAATTCACTACCCTAACTGCCCACGCGTGGTGCTGTGTGCTGAGGAATGGCACATTGATCTGTGGATTCTCCTGCCGAAAGGCGTGGGACACTCTCAGGGCTTAATTTAAACCTGTGGTCCTGTGGATTGGCAGCAAACTCATAATGCCTTGAGCCCTATTTGAACAACACTCCCAGTAAATGTCATCTACAGAAGGAAGGGACACCCCAGTGATCCTCACAACTCTTTGCATCATTCCTGACTGATGCTTTACAGCTACTAGACCATCCAAAGGTTTAGCCAGACAGGAGACTCAACTGCGCTCCTGTAAAATCTCAGGATGAGAGGCGTTGGCCTTGACCTCCTCAGCCTCCTTGGGAAGTGTAGGCCCTTCCTGACCAATAAGGAGGAGTGATTGTTTGGTGTAGTAATACGTGTGCTGTGTGGATAAGAATTTTATGTGATTGTATTGACTATTCTTGCTCTTTAACAATCTTTAGTGGATAGAAGTAGTCATTGTACTTTAGGATGTACAATCATGTACAGATTGTCCTAAAACAGCCATTTGGCCCAGATGTCTATTCAGTCCAAGAATACTTTCGACCACAGGCAGATTTTGAACAATAACACCATTCATTCTGCAACAACTGCCACTTAATTTTGCCAGTTGTTCAATGGTAAACTATATGGGGAAAACACCACTTTCAACTCTTCTACCTTAAAGGAGTAAATATATTCAAATGGGTAGTAGATCAAGAGGTGGAAACAGTGAAATCAGACAGACGTGAGTGGCTGCTTAAAATTAGAAACATTCGTGTTCATGCTATAGAGTTTAAGGCTGCCCAGGAGGAATATAATGTGTTTTCTTTAAGATTGTTTGCCCTCACCCTGGTGAGGGATGGGGCTAACGGACATGTTGCTGGAAGGGTTCGAGAATTGATATGGTAGGTCACAGGAAGCTCAAGTTTAGATCCACAGAGCCCAGGTGTTTAGCAGAATGGCCACCCAGTCTGTATTTGGTCTTGCTGATATCGAGGTCAACTGAGTCATCCAAATGTAGGAGATTAGGATGGATGGGGTTCATGTGAAACTCTGCCTCAACTGGAAGGTCTGATTGTGGCCTTGGATGGAGGTGAGAGGAGATGTAGGGACAAGTTTGGCAATTTCTACAGTTCCAATGGGGAGTGCATGAGATGGTGGTGGTTGGAGAGGGTAGTGCCGTCGAGGGAGTCACAGAAAGATGTGCCCCTGTGAAAAGTTGATATGAGTGGAGCGGGTTAGATGTTGCAGGTTAGAGGATGGTGCTGAAGTTGGAAGTTTCCAAGGATAACGTGTCAGATGTGGCAGCTGATGGGTGGTAAGTGAGAAACCTGTGTGATTCTGTCCTTGTTGTGCCGGAGAGGAGGTGGGGTAAGGGCAGAAAGAGAATTGGAGATATAGGTGCAGGCTTTTTCAATGACAGTATGGGGGAATTTGCATTTATTGAAGAAATAAGACATTTTGTGTGTTCTGGAGTAGAAGACTTCATCTTGGGACTGTTACAGGCCCAGGGGACCCCAAAACCTAGCAGCAATAGAAAATCACCAAGACAAATGGATACTTAAGCAAACGTAATTTTTAATTTTCTTTAAACAAAAAAAACAATCAACCTTTAACTTATCACTATTAATGTAACTGCCTAACATTAACCCCTCCTAATTCTGAACGCAGGTGTATTTAAAGTGTATAAAGTTCTTTGACACTCCTACAAGTTCACCGGTATCTATTAATTCTTATACTGTGCACAGAATTCAACATTTATGACTTTTCACCAAGATCTGGTGCTTAAAAGTAAATGGTTACCCTCCAGGAAGGCTCTTGTTGGTTTCAGAAAGGGATTTCTTGCTCATTGGACACACAAAACTGATTCCCTCTGATCAGCCACTTTGGTGTCTTGCCAAAGAAACTTGCCCCATCAGGGTTTTCCAAATGATAACCTCTTCTGCAGGTCACCATTGAGTTCTTTTTGTTTCCCTTATTTCAAGTGAAACACTATTTCTAGCCAGCCATTTCCTCTTGTATGTAAAACAAGGTTTTTCAACAGGCTGAACTGAGAACTCACAACCCATCTTCAAAATGGGGTTTCAACAAGATGCCAGCTTGCCATCTCACTCTCTCTCTCTTTTAGAAAAAAAGCCTATTTGGTGTCTCCTCTCTGCTTGCAAAAGCACATGACCTTCTTAGAACAGAAAACTTCTGAGTCCATGTATTTGTTGCTTTAAAAACAATAATCCATTTACACCTACTTTTGAAATTATTTAGCAAAACACACAGTCATGCTCTCCTGCCCCCCCCCCCCACTACCCCAAACCCTGGGCCAAGTCACTGAGGGTCTGTGGATTCTCTTTCAATGCTCACAGACCAATCCAAGTCATTGGCAATGTTAGCTCCAATTTTGATATTCTGACACGATTAGGAACCCATTAGGACCCACTCTTATCCCAGGTCTGATACCTGACACCCATTTAGCCAATTTCCAACCAGTATTTAGCAATCCACAGTGTAGTGTAGGTTCTTTGTCCAGAAGCCCACAGCCTCAAGTTACCAACAGCCTGTCACCTATGTTGGTCCTTCAGTTGCAGAACCCCTCACTGGTCTGCTTCCATGGTCACTGACCCGTGTATTGAATCCTCTGCTTCTCAAATGTTGATGGGGTGTGGTCTTCATGTTTTCTTGTGCCCTGTGCTAGTCCTCTACTTCCCCAAAGTTCGCGGTGGCAAGGAAATCTAACACACCTAATTAAAAAATTTACATCTTAGAGGAGAATCTCACATGTGTGGAGGGATGGAAAGGGCATTATTACAAATTGAAGCCTAATATTTGAATATTCATGTGCCAAATTTTCAAAAGCATAGAGTATATATTTCTTAAGCTCTATGTAATTTTTTCTAAAGGAAGACAATTTTGAAATTTTGCATGTCATCTTGGCATCCCTAAAAATTTATCTGATTTCCGAGTAAGTTCAATACATTTCCACATCCCTGCTAATGCTAATTTAACAAATTTCAATTGATATATTACTAGTTTTAATTTGGGCCTTATTCCCTCAATATTACTAATAAAAATAATGTTGGATTTTGCAGATAAACAACTGTAACTTGTTCCAAAAAATTTGTAATTCTCACCAAAAAGATCTTGCATTAGGACAAAGCTAAGTTGAATGCAAGAAAGTTGCTACATCTTCACCACACTTCAAACATCGATCTGATAATTCTGATTTTATTCTATTCAATTTCTCTGGTGTAAGAAGTAACTGTAGAAGAAAAACGAGTTGTGAATTCCTTCCTCACTGCTGCAGTGTGGAACTCTGGTCAATAGTTCCAGACTGCTGAGTTGAAGTGAATTAATACAACTCCCCTGGATCAAGTGATCTCTGTTGCCAAATCAGCTTCCTGTCGAGCTTTTCAAATCCAACTGCCTGAGTCAACTGACTCCAGATGCAGCTTTCAGATAAATCCTTGCTGACATTTGCTACATTACTAATGTAAAAACAATTATGCTGAACTAATTTGTGTCAAACATTGAGAAACTTATATGGATCTGCCCATATTTGCCAATCAACTACAATATTCAGATCCATTTCCCACATTTGTCTATACTTATGAACTCCTCATTTAAAAGTTCCTACTTGTAATCAAGAGGACATCATAGAAGTAAACTTTTTAACAATTCCTCTTTATAAGGAATTTCTATTTCAATACAACATGGTTGGTCCCAACTTATCCTTCAAATATGCTCTAAGTTGGAAATAGCAAAAATGATTGCAATGAGTTATACGATATTTATTTCTCAGTTGCTCAAATAACATTAATTGACTCCTTTCATAACAATCTTCAACATTTATAATCCTCTTACGAAACCAGCTGTCCAGAAATTGATGATCCTTTGAAAAAGATACGAGGATTTTGAATCAAAGCCATTCTGGGTGATGTACATCCACTTACACCAATTTCATCATTTATTTTAATCCATATATTAATCAAATGTTTCAACAATGGTGTATCTTTTTCAATTCCCACTTGTATATAAATTCTTCTGCCTTTCTCTCTCCTATTTTATACATTTTAAAGGCAATTTTTCCCTTTCACAAAAAGAAGCAAGAAATCTCATTTGAGCTGCTCGATAACAATGTTTAAAATGAGGAAGCTGCAATCCTCTGAATGCAGAATTTGGTTTGGGTCACATGTAACATGGGATTCAATCAGAAATGGGTTCACGTGATGTAAACTCATGATGCAGACTTTTTTCTGAAAATGGAATACAAGAGGAGGGTTGTCTAGGTCTTTCACAGGATATAGATCACAAGATAAAGGGGAAAAGTAGGCATATTGAGTCTGCTCCACCATTCTTCCACTCACCCCCACTCCCCAGCTCTCTCCCCATTACCTTTGGTTCCTTGACTAATCAACTACCTGTCAATCTCTGCTTTAAATACACCCAATGACCTCAGTTCCACAGATTCACAACCAAATGACAAAATCAATTTTGCCACATCTGTTTTAAATTGACACCCTTTTATCCTGAAATTATTCTCTCCTGTCCTAGAATCTCCTACCATGGGAAACATCTTTGCCATATGTACTCTGTCCAGGCCTTCCAGCATTTGAAATGCCTCTGAGGTCCCCCTTATCCTTCTGTATTCCAACTAGTACAGTCGAAGAGTCGACAATTTTTCCTCATGCACTAACCCTTTCATTCCTGATATCGTTCCAGTAAATCATCTCTGACCTTCTCCAACACCAGCACATCTTTTCTCAAATACGGCACCCAAAACTCTAAACCTGATTGAATGGGAAGGCAATTCTCTAACGACACAAACACAACAGTGAAATGATATTATGTCTTGCTGATATTTACAAAAATTATTGAAGAGTCAATTCACAGTGATGTACAATAAATTCTGGCCTATAATTCTAGCCCATTAATGGACTATTATCATAACCTAAAGAATGAGGGTTGTTCTGAAGCTTGGTTCTGTGTTACGAGACCAGAGGATCCCAAAACCCAGCAGCAATAGATATTCACCAAGACAAATGGTTACTTAAACAAAAGCTGATTTTAATTATCTTTAAACATGAAAACAGATAACACTTTAACTTATCACTATTTTACTATTTTAACTTACTTTATCTAACTTACCCCCCTTCTAATTCTAAGTGGACGTGTGTGTAATGTGTGTGTAAGTTCAGAAAAGTTCTTTGGTTCACAGTCCAATCTCACTTCTCATTCCTCCAAGTCCACTGTTTGCAGGCCATTCTTATACTGTGCACAGAATTTAACATTTATCAAGTTCACCAGATTTTGGTGCTCAAAATGTGAATGATTACCACTGGGAAGTTTTTTGTTGGTTTTCAGAGAGAGGTGTGTTGTTCAGGGAAGCATTAGTGTTTTTGTGACTCAATGTACCAGCATCTGAAGTCCGCTATCTCTTCAGAAAAGCTCTGATAGCTTTAGCATGGAACAGAGCTGAACCAGGACTTTGCAGGTATTTAAGGGAGTGTGTGTGCAGGGTTTGTTCTAGACCAAAAATCTCACCAAATGACTCTGCTTGAAATCAAGATTCAAAGCATTTTGAGGAATACAACAGGAATTGTTCAACAAGAGCCTGGTTTTCCCTGAGGAGTTTTCTTTCAATAGTGGAAATGATTTTTTTTTTTAAAGCCCATTAATCTTCCTGATACAAATCTTTGCATTTAACTTTCAGGTTGCTATCTGTTGTTAACTTGGAGGCCTTTAATGGGGTGTCTGGGTGGATTCTTTGCTTTAACCAAGCAGTTCGCTTGCAATTTTCCAGCTGTAGGATGCGGTGCAGTTGCTTGCAAGTTTAGCAAGTGGGATTATGATGTGAAACTGCAAATCACAGCGTCATTTTTGTTTTTGAAAATGCAAATGTGAAAATGTTAACTTTGGTCTCCTTGGTTTCCTTAAGTTTACAGAGGAGACGTTGGGTCAAGCTGAGAAGACAGAGTTGGATGCCCATTTGGCGTATCGGCTGGGCAAAGCAGAAAGCACAAAACAAGGGACTGAAAAAATAATGAAGCAGACTGAAGTGCCGTTGAACCAAACCCAGGTAAAGAATTTAATTTTGTGCAGTGTACTTAAGAGACCAAACGATTTGGGCTTTTAGTGGTGACCTATTTAAATGAACAAAATCTGATTAGAATAGAAGTTTATGGAATGTTTGGGAGTTGCCACAACAAAATGGAGCATATAAATTAGATGTTGTAATTAAGATAAATGAACAATGCAATGAGCCTGGTGTCACAGTATCTGCCTCCCTCTACCGTATATCACCATTAATCCTTCTCCCCAATATGAACCTGATATCACAGTATAGACGAGAATTTATTGTACATCACTGTTAAACCTTCTCACGACAGTGAATCCGGTGTCAGAAGTATCTGTCAAAGTTAACTGTACACCACCTTCAGCATTCTTCCCACTCTGAACCCCGTTTCACAGTATCTGCCACAGTTTATCGTACATCACTTTTAAACCTTCTCAGTACTGTAAACCTGGTGTCACAGTACCTGCCACAGTTCATTGAACCTGACTGTTAAACCTTCTCATGAATCTAAATCCTGTCTCATAGATTCTGTCTCTGTCTATCGGACATCAACGTTAAACTTTCTCCCCCCTGTGAACCTGGTGTAATAGTATTTGTCTCAGTCTACCGTCCATCACCGTTTAACATTCTGCCCACTGTAAACCTGGTGTCACTGCATCTACCTCAGTCTCCCATACATCACCCTTAAATCTCCTCCCTACTGTGAACCTGGTGTAAATGTATCTGCAATAGTGTTATATGCATCACTTTTAAACCTTCTTCCCACTGTGAGCCTGGTTTCACAATATCTGCCACAGTTTATCGTATATCACTTTAAAACCTTCTCAGTACTGTAAACCGGGTGTCACAGTACCTGCCACAGTTCATTGAACCTGACTGTTAAACCTTCTCACTAATGTAAAATGGTGTCACATTATCCTTGTCACACCTCCATACATCACCGTTAAAGCTTCAACCCACTGTGAACCCGGTGTCCACAGTATCTACCACAGTTTATCGTACATCACTGACACAACTCCCTACTGTGAACACAGTGTCACAGTATATGCCTCAGTCTACCGAACATCACCATAAAACCTTCTCTCAACTGAGAAACCGGTGTCACCCGATCTGCCACAATTTATCCTCCATCAATGTTAAACATTCTCTCCACTTTGAACGCAGTGTCACAGTATCTGCCTCAGTCTCCCATACAGGACACTTAAACCTTCTCCCCACTGTGAACCTGGAGTCACAATATCCGCCTGAATATACCTTACATCACCCATAGACTTTCTCTCCACTGTGAACCTGATGTAACAGTATCTGCCTCAGTCTCCCATCTATCACCATTAAACATTCTCCCCACTGTGATCCTGTATATGCCAGAGTTTATTTATACATCACTGTTAAACCTTTTCACTGCTCTGAAACCGGTGTCACAGTTTCTGTCCCAGTCTACTGGACATCAGCATTAAACGTTCTCCACACTGTGAACTCAGTGTCACATTATATGCCACAGTTTATTGTACATCTCGTTAAACATTCTCCTCACTGTGAACCTGGTGTCACAGTATCTGACACAGTTTATCGTACATTAATGTTAAACATTTTCACTCCCGTGAACCCATTGTCTCAGTATCTATCTCAGTCCACCGTACATCACCGATAAAATTCTCCCCCCAGTGAAGCTGGTGTCAGAGTATCTGCGTACGTCTATCGTACATCACCATTAAACATTCTCCCAACAGTGAAAACAGTGTCACTTTCTCTGCCACAGTTTATCATACATAACTGTTAAACGTTCTCCCCAACGTCAACCCCGTCAGTGTCATAGCATCTGCCTCAGTTTCTCGTACATCACCAGTAAACCTTTTCCCCACTGTGAGGCTGGTTTTACTGTCCCTACCACAGTTTATCGTACATCACCATTAAACCTTCTCCGCACTGTGCACCTAGAGTCATGGTATCTACCTCAATTCACCATATATCATCATTAAATCTTCTCCCCACTGTGAACACAGTGTCACAGTATCTGTCTCAGTCTACCGTACATCACTGTTAAACCTTATTCCCCACTGTGCACCTGGTGTCACAGTATCTATCTCAATTTACCATACATCACCATTAAACCTTATCCCCAATGTGAACCATTTGTCAAAGTTTCTGCCAGTGTTTATCGTACATCACCGTTAAACCTTCTCCTCACTGTGAACACGGCGTCACAGTATCTGCCTCAGTCTACCATATATCTCCCGTATATCTCAATTAACCCTTTTCCCATTGTGAACCTGGTTTCACAGTATCTGACACAATTTATCGTACACTGTTAAACATTCTCAAAACTGTTAACCTGGCATCAAAGAATCTGCCTTACTCTATCGAACATCACTGACAAAACTTCTGCCCACTACAAACCCAGTGTCACCGTATCTGCATCAGTCTACAGTATATCACCATTAGAACTTCTTTCCACTGTTAACCTAGTGCCACAGCATCTGCTATATTGTTCATCAATGTTAAACTTTCTCACTACTGCTGGAAACCAGGTGTCACAGTATCTGCCTCAGTCTGCTGTACCTCACCGTTAAACCATCTCATTACTGTGATCTCGGTGTCTGATTACCTGCCTCAATCTACTGTACATCACTGTTAAACATTCTCCCCACTGTGAACCTGGTGTCACATTATCCACCACAGTTTATTGTACATCATTGATAAACTTTCTCATTGCTGTGAACCTGGTGTTACAGTATCTGCCACAGTTTATCGTACATCTCTGATGAACCTCCTCTCCAGTGTGAACCTAGTGTCACAGTATCTGTCTCAGTCTACCGTACATCACTGTTGATCTATCTCTCAACTGTTAATCCAGTGTCACAGTATTTACCACATTATATTGTACATCACCGTTAAACCTTTTCCCCACTGATGACCTGATGCCACAGCATCTGCTGTAGTTTATTGTACATCACTGTTAAACCTACTAATTACTGCTGTGAAACCAGTCACACAGTATCTTCCTCATTCTTCTGTATAGCACCGTTCGCACATCTGTTTTAAACCTTCTCTCTTCTGTGAACTAATTTTCATGGTATCTGCCAAAGTTTACCATACATCACTGTTAATCCTTCTCACTACTGTGAATGCGGTGTCACTTTATCTGACCCAGTTTAATGTACATCACTTTTAAACCTTCTCCACACTGTGAACCCAGTGTCACAGTATCTGCCTTAGTCTCCCGTGTATCACCATTAAACCTTCTCACCTCTGTGAACCTGTGTCACATTTTGTGCCAGAGTTCGTTGTACATCACTGTTAAACCTTCTCCCCACTGTGAACCTGGTGTCACAGTATCTACCTCAGTCAACCATACATCACCATTAAACCTCCCTTCTGTGAACCCAGTGAAATAATATCTGCCTCAGTCTCGAGAAAACACCATTAAAATTTCTCCCCACTGTTTACTCTATGTCTCTGTATCTGCAACATTGTATAGCGTGTCACCTTTACACCTCTTCCGCACTGTGAACCTGGTGTCACAGTACCAGCCACAGTTAATTGAACCTGACTGTTAAACCTTCTCACTAATGTGAACCCGGTTTCACAGCATCCGTCTCAGTCTCCCATACATCACACTTAAACCTTCTCCCCTCTGTGAATTCATTAAAACAGTATATGCCCGAGTTTATTATACATCACTGATAAACCTCCCCACTGTGATCCGGGTGTCATAAATCTGTCTCCATGCACTGTACATCAGCATTAAAGCTTCCCCCCACTGTGAACCTCATGAAACATTATCTGACACATTTTATCATACAACACTGTTAAACCTCTCATTGCTATATAACCATATAACCATATAAAGCACACAAAAGGCCAGTGTGGCCCTACTAATCCATGCCGGAACAAAATCTCCACCCTCCTAGTTCCACTGACCAGCACCTGGTCCATACCCTCCAAGTCATCATCCAGTCTTTCCTTAAATGTAAATAATGTCCCTGCTTCAACCACCTCCGCCGAAAGCTTATTCCACATCCCAACCACCCTTTGCATGAAGAAATTTCCCTCTCATATTCCCCATATAATTTTCCCCATTCAACTCAAACCATGGCCTCTGGTTTGAATATCTCCCACTCTTAATTGAAAAAGTCTATCCATGTTGACTCTGTCCCTTTTAAAATCTTGAACACCTCCATCAATCCCCCCTTCAATCTTCTATGCTCCAGAGAAAAAAGCCTCAGGCTGCTCAACCTTTCTCTGTAACTCAAACCCTGACATCCTGTCAACATTCTCGTGAACCTTCTCTGCACTCTCTCTATTTTGTTTATATCCTTCCTATAATTTGGTGACCAAAACTGCACACAGTATTCCAAACTTGGCCTCACCAATGCTTTGTACAATTTCATCATAACTTCCTAACTCTTGAATTCAATACTCCAATTTATGAAGGCCAACATTCCAAATGCCTTCTTCACCACTCTATCTACCCGAGTATCAACTTTGAGGGTACTATTTACCATAACTCCTAAATCCCTTTGTTGCTCTGCTCTCCTCAATTGTCTACCATTCAATGTATATGACCTATTTAGATTTGCCTTTCCAAAATGCAACACTTCACACTTAACTGTATTAAATTCCATCAGCCATTTCTCAGCTCATTCCTCTAGCTTTCCTACATCTCTTTTTAAGCTATGGTAATCTTCCTCACTGTCCACAATACCACTAATCTTTATATCATCTGCAAACTTACTTATCCAATTCACCACCCCTTCTTCCAGATCTTTAATATATATAACAAACAATAGTGGACCCAGGACCGATGCCTGAGGAACTCCACTAGTCACCGGCCTCCAATTTGACAAACAATTTTCTACCACTACTCTATGACACTTCCCATCCAACCATTGCTGAATCCATTTCACTACCTCCTTATTTATACCTAATGCCTCTACCTTTTCACCTAACCTCCTGTGGGGAACTTTGTCAAAAGCATTACTAAAGTCTAAGTAGACAACATCCACAGCTTTCCCTTCATCAACCTTTTTTGTAACCCCCTAGAAAAACTCTATAAGGTTTGTTAAGCATGATCTACCCCTGTCAAAACCATGCTGACTACTACCTATCAATCCCTGTTTTTCCAAATATTTGTAAATGCCATCCCTCAGAACACTTACCATTAACTTACCCACCACAGACGTCAGAACTAAGTGGGAAGGAGGATGCAGGGCATTCGATAGCAGGACATTGTGAGAGAATGGATTCCTCGAACTCTTGAGGGGAGAAGGTGCGGATCGATCCATCGGTTTAGGTGGGGCAGGGTATAGACATGGCAGCTGACTGGAATTGTCAGCGGGTTACTGAGACCTGGGAGAGGAGGGGAAGGAGGGTGCAGTAGTATTCTGACGAGAGAGTGCTGAGGGAGAGGCAACATGGGTGGAACCTCAAGGCAAGGGACCCTTGATTGTTTGCAAGGATGGGATTTGTAAATAGATATCCAGCACAGAGCCTCTTTGTCCCCCTGCCATCAGGAAGGAGATATGGAGGAAAAAAATCGGGACAGCCAGGCAGCTTCCTCCCACAGGCCATGAGATTGACAAGGCAACATGAGCTGGCTGGGAGCAAAGAATGAAAAGGGGGAGAGGAATATGGACTGATTACAACAGCTCAGCCAGCAGGAGAGAGGGGCTGAAGGGCCTGTTTCTGTGTTGTCTATCTGGACCAGCATTTTGAGTTCAAGCTTAAAAAACCCAACCATTTTTTAATTTAATAATAATGGTACAGAATGAATCAAGAGACAAGATGTCTGTCCAGCAGCAAGCATCGAAGGCACTTTCTGAAACGGAGGCTCTGAAACCACAGGGAGATTCTGGCTGGAATGAGGCCCGACTTCTGCTAGAAGGAGGAGAGGAGAAGCAGGGATAATGTAGGGGAATGGGTGGGGAAGGGAGGGGGTAGAGATACCTTCCTCCATTCACCTCCCCTTTCCTCCACCCTGTTCCCTGTCCTGGGTAAACTTGTACCTCTCACTTTGTTCGTTTGAGATTGGTCACAGTGTTTGAGCTACCATAAGAAAATAGACACCCACACTGAGAGCAGTTCAGTTTAAACAAATGTTTATTACAAATTCAAAAGCTGATTTCAAACTAAATTATGCAAGCCCTTCCCAATTATACTTATCAACGCCTGGACTGGTCCCAACTGCCAAAGCAAGGCAATGACTGCACACGTGTCATAGGTTGTCGGGGAACCGATAGCAGCTTCTCCACCTCCCTCGACCGGGACGTTAGCTGGACTCTAGAAGTTCTTCTTGCTGAAAGACGTTGCCACCTCTCGGAGAGTCTCTCTCTTCAGCAGCGGGACCATGGCTTATATTACCCAAAAACTGCTTACCCAAGCACCTATTCCCAGCACAGTAAGAAAGATAAGCGAGCAAGCTAGCATGCTAGGCTTCTAGCAAATAACATAATTTTCAGCTTATCACTTTGAATACAATGGTTATTTTGCATCAAGGCTAGGCCTCTGACAGTCTGTGACCAAAACAAGCAGGAAGATTAAATGTTCTTGGTCTACAGATGTCCTTTTGTCAGATAACTGCATCTCTGGCCCCTCGGTGGAATTTAGCTTAAGTCTGCAGATACTAAAAAAAACAAGCAGGTTCTCAGCCTTGCAGAAGCAAAGGTTGCAAAAGTAAAAAAAAAAACACGGTTTAAATCTTCCATTACATTCCCCTCCCAATTCCCCTCCCCATTTCCTTCCCCCGCTCACCTCCCGGTTCCTCTCCCTCTTCCCATTCTCCTACTCCTAACTCTAACCCCTAACAAACCCTAACCTTAACACTACCGATACCCCCTATCACTACTCCACGTCCCTTAACTCTACCCCTACCCCATCCCCTAACTCTATCTCTACCCCTACTCCGTCCCCTAACCCCAACCCTAATACTACCCACCTTCCTCTACCCCAAACACTCACCCCACCTCTACCTCCTACTCCTACCCCCTTCCCCTAAACCTAATACAAACCCACTTCCCTGAACTCTAAACCTAACCCTAAACCTAGACCTAATCCTAGCCCATGTCTCCTAACCATAACCATGATGTTGTTAGAAATAGAAGTACCTTAACAGAAATTGCTCGAGACAAAAATTGAGAACAAAGAACATTTATTATAACAACAATGCAAAGTTGTGTGCTTCCCCTTATCCTGGGAATACACACACACACTGGGGCTCACCCAACTTTTATACAGTGAATTTCAGTATAGGAATACCCTCCCCCTTACATTCTTCTGCCCCCTGGATGGGTTTGGCATAAGGCAATCCTGCCTGCCTACGTGCTGTTTCTGTGCACTTGGAGTATCCTGTCAGTGTCTCATCATGTTATTGTCCTTATTCACACCTTCCTGATTCTCGGAGCTACAGTCCCTTCATATGCAGAGTTCGCTAATCCTGTCTAGGGTTGACTAATTTAATATGTATAACTTTGTAAATCTATGTAAGGTTAACTAATTATATATGTAGAACTTGGTACTTCTGTCTAGGGCTAGGAGACCCTTATCTCATCCAGACGACCTCTACTTCCTACATTCTATTATTCCTTACCTCTCCTTATCTTATTCATACGGTGGGCTCACTGATCCTGTCGAAAAGACTAGAAGATTCTTACCTGACAGAGGCTGACTCTGCTTCCTGCATTCTAATTTCCATGCTTAGCCTGTTCATACTGGTTTAATCCATCACTCCACATGTCTGCACTAGTTTCCCCATCTTTCATATTTTATGTCAAGTTTCCTCATCTCTCACAATGTTACCTCTATCCCGGTCCTTGCCCTTACTCTCATCCAACTCAAGCCTAAACCCTACCCCTATCCCCTACACCTAACTCCTTCCTCAAAACATACCCCTTACCCCTATCCCATACCCACACCCCCAAGCCTACCCCTTACTCACCCCACTTCCATTACCCCCTTTCTCCTACCCCCATTCCCCTACCACTCCTTCCCCTAGGTTAGGGTAGTGTGAGAGATGGGAAAATTGATCTAAAATTATGAACATGGAAGAAACTAAAATTCATCAGTTAATGGCTGTAACCAGTACAAACAGGATAAGCTTGGGGGTTAGGATGCAGGAAAGCAGAGTCAGCACGATTAACATAAGAATCTTCTAGTCTTTGTGACAAGAGCCACCATAAGACTAAGAAAAGGAGTGGTAAGGAACAATAGAATGTAGGAAGTTGAGGTAGTCTGGATCAGATAAAGGTCTCCTAGCCCTGGACAGAAGTACCAAGTCCTACATATCTAATTAGCTAACCATACACAGATTTATACATATGAAATTAGCCAACCCTAGATAGAATGAGTCAACTCCGCATACCAAGAGATTGTAGCCCCGAGAATCAGGAAGGTGTGAATAAGGACAATGACATGATGGGGCACCCACAGGATACCCCCTGGTCCTCCAAGTGTACTGAAACTGCACGTAGGCAGGAAGGATTACCTATGCCAAACCCATCCAGGGGGCAGAAGAATTTAAGGGGGAGGGCACTCTGATACTGAAATTGACTGTATAAAAGTTGGGTGAGCCCCAGTATGTGTGCGTATTCCCAGGGTAAGGGGAAGCACCCAACTTTGCATTGTTGTTGTAATAAATGTTCTTTGTTCTCAATTTTTTTCTCGAGCAATTTCTTTAAAGGTACTTTAATTTCTAACAAATGGGGGCTCGTCCGGGATCACACTCCCTCCACTGACAGAGTACCCCGACGACGAGAGTAGGTGCACCCCGGCTGATTCAGCTGGACTCACAAGCGACGGGTGGCTGGTCAGTGGAAGAAGCGAGTGATATCCGAGAAGAGGCATTGAGAACAAACGACGGAAGGAAGCGCGCTAGAGCATTGCTACTGGAACACGGTAAGAGTAATTTTACTTGTTTATAAGTATGGGAATAATGAGTAGCAAGGAAGAGAGTCCTGGTTCAGGATGTGAACACCAGATAGCTACGTACAGCCCGCTTGGGTTGATGTTATCTGAGTGGGGCACGGGAAAGACCCGTGGGAAAGACAAACTGACAATGGTCGGGTATTGTTGTATTGAATGGGTTAAATACCCGGTTAAAGGGAGCTCCGTGTACTGGCCAAAGTTCGGATCCGAGGATGAATGGATGTGTCAAGCTTTGAACATCTGGCTCTATCAAAACCAGAAAGACAATGTTGAGAGCAGGGAATATGCAGCCTGCTGGCTCAAGGGACCCATTGAACAACTGGTTTTGAATGAGAAAGAATTCAGTGATAAGAGAGAGGAGGAACCTTTTGTCCCTGAATCACAGGGTTGGGATGTGTTACATTCCCTCCCTCCACCTTATGTTCCTCCTATGCCGGCTCCTATCTTTCCTTCCCCTCCTATGACCTACCCTTCTGCACCTCCCCCTCCTCCCCCACCACTAGAGAAGAAAGAGGAGAACCGGAGTGGTATGGTGACTCGCTCACAAAGCGCTCGATTACCACCTCCGTTGACAGTAGAGGTAGAACATTGTAATTCAGAACAGCGTGAGATCCCTCAGGAAGAAGTGGCAGAACCCTGCGATTCACTTCTCAGGGAACAGGAACACAAATCTAAGAAACCAGAAATTAGCTGGATGCGACCCCTGCGGGAGGTTCCCGTGGGAGAAGGTCTGGGGTTCGTAAATGTGCCCCTGACCAGCACTGAAGTACGTAATTTCAAGAAAGAATTAATCTCCCTGATAGAAGATCCCCAGGGATGTGCCGAACAGTTAGACCAATTTTTGGGACCAAATATATATATTATATGGGGGTCTCGACATAGAATCCCCAGCAGGGGAACAATTGGTACTAACAGGTTTTGTTACCAACTCAGCCCCAGACATTAGGAGAAAATTACAAAAGACAGAAAATTGGCATGAGCAGGGAATAACCCAGCTTCTACAGATCACACAAAAAGCATTTGTCCAGACATCTGAGGATAAGCAGAAAGCAAAGGCTAACATTTTGATGCAAGCAGTTAAAGGAATAGTAGATGAGTAACATGAAAAAGGCAGGGACTGTGTGCCAGCTCCTCAATGTTGGGAGAAGCGTCGGGAGTGGGAGAGTAGAGACCAGAGATAATTTCATAAATCACGACTTCCCACTTCAGTCACTGACCAATATTGATTAAAATTCATGCTAAAAATTAAATGTCATAAATGATCGTTTTTCAATACTGTAGAATTAGCGAATTTAACTACCAGTTAATTCCAATTCATGAAATAAATTGTATTCAAATGTGATTTTGCACAGGGAGTACCTGAGAGCTGAGTGATGTTATAACATTTGCAGGGAGAAATGTTTGCGCAAATAGGGTGAGTTCTATACATCTTAACTTTAAGTGTATGTGAGATAAAGAAAGGATCTGATGTGTAAAGTGGCTGGATCAGCCAGTTGAAGGGGGAGTGTGCATGTCCCTTTAAGTGCACTGTGGCACTTGAAATTGAGGCTCCAGGCACCTCTCTTGCAGTTAGAGGAATGGAGCCCTATCAATAGATTTAGTACATTTGTTCTACACATTCAGCAGTCAAGGTCCGTGAGTTTAAAGATCACCCACCTCTGGAGAATAAAGATACCTCTGGGGATTCCTATGGGGATTCCTATAAGTTTAATCATTCATTTCTCTGGTGCATTTTCCTCCGGAGTGAAATTAATGCCTCGGCACAATTTCTCTGTATTGCCGCTGTTATTTAATTCATGATAACTTTCCCCATTCATCAGGTTTATATTTAAATCCGGTAGTGTGGAAGTTACATTGTAAATAATCACGGAGGTAAACCCTGCGCGACTGGATTCAGCTTAATGGAGAAATAAACCTGCGAACTGGTCTATGGTGGTGTGTGAGTACTGCAATAGGTGGAATATGATTTAAATTGGTGGCATTGTTCAGAACAATTGGGCGCATAGGAATAATAGCATTAATTACTCACAGATCTTGTACCTGATACTATTCACTACATCCCGGCTTCAGGACTGGGAAATTGGCATGGTACAGAGAAATTGCCATGGCACCAATATTTCTTGATTCACTAATGACTCCACAAGCTCCAGGATTCATGCAGCTAAACTTTAAGTGCAATATTATAGAAACTAGCCGGTACTTAAATGATTGTGTGTGCAATCAACATTGGAAAAATATGAAAGGTAATACAGGTGCTCCCCTACTTATGATTTTACGATGACACAATAGCATGACTGTCATTTACTTTCATATAATGTGTTAAAGGTCATCACAAGCATCATTGATTTTTCCAATAAACTTTGATAATTTCTCTAAGGTGAATTTTTTGTAGCCTCGTTGGTTAATCACATTTTCGGAAAGCTTACAGGGACTGTTGGGAGAGAGCAGGGTAGTGAGATCAGTATGAGGACTGATACAGTGCTGTTAATGTTAGACAAGGTACCTCTCCAATTAAGATTTTTTTTCAACTTAAGCTGGGTCTGCTGGAACGCAACCCTATCGTAAATTGAGGAGCACCTGTGATGTTCTTCTATCTACAGCCAGCTTTAGATAAACTCTTATCATTCTGACAAATCCAGGTCTAAGTCTAATTTTCCTCCAGCCTTTGAGCAAGCGCTTCCACTGCTGCATCTTACTGATCACCTCCTCACCAATGAATCAGGAGACCATGGTGTATGGCACTCACTGCACAAGCAGTCTGAAAATGTGTACAAGCCTGTTCAACTTCATTTTACAAAATCAACAATCGGTTCCAGGCTCCCCAATGCTCTCTGTGGAGAGAAAATTGCCAGATTTTTACCCTTTTAATGCCCTTGGTTATGTTTGCCTCTTCTCAAAGATTACATGGCTGCACAGAGGAGCAAGGCTGAAAATGCCTTGAAGTAATCTGTTGGCTGCACTTGTGACCTTTAGTCAGAAAATGCATGGGCTCTTGTCTCACTTTGGGTAGTGCAGCGGTTAGTTCAACTATATTACAGTGGCAGTGATGAGTAGATGGATGTGAGGGGGTTGGAGGGTTATGGTCAGGGAGTAGGTAGGTGGAACTAGTTGGAGTTTCATGTAAATCGGTGCGGACTAGAAGGGCCAATATGGCCTGTTTCAGTACTGTTATTGCTATATGGTTATTATATGGAATATGGTTGTGAGCTGTGGCACAAGGCATTTTACTTAAGGCAGAACTAAAGGTTGAATATGTTTCAAGTTCTCTTGCAGAGGCTCTTGTGCTACAATGTCTGTTATGTACTCTAACAAATTGGAGGGTTGTGCCCCATACAGACAAGCAGCTCCAACTGCATTTTAATAAGGTCTAACATATTCAAAACCCATGCAAATATGGTTTGTGTTTCATTTTACAATTTTTACACTAACACAAAGGAAAGTCAGATTGTTATTCATTTTATTAAAATCTAGTGATTGGTTATATGTAAAAGCATGGCAAGAGGATCAACTAAAACCTGCCTGGGATGGTCCCTGCTGTGTACTTTTAATTACAGACACCGCAGTAAGAACAAGAGAGAAAGGCTGGACCCACATTCAAAGAATTAAACCAGCTTCTGAACCACAACATCACGACACACAGATTCAACCCTCAACCTGGCGTGCAGTTCCTCATCCTTCAGACCTGAAACTTACACTGCGCCGTGACAACGTGCCGTAATGTTACATTTATTGTTGTATTTTTTAACTGTTTATACATTTATTGTTGTATTTTTAACTGTTTATTTTTTTAACTGTTTATTCATTTATTGGGGTATTGTTTGTTAACTGTTTATGTCACTTCATTACTCGCTATGTTTTAAGTCCTCCTGGAATAGGGGCAGCAGAGGTTACAATTGTGCTCCTTTAGAATGTAGACAGGGCATAGATTTAATGTATAGTCATAGTGGGATATGGGTTAACAAGGGATTCCAATACGGACCAGGGGAACTGAACAGCTTTAGTGGAGTACATCTAATTTGTTTCTTAGCCTACACAGGTATTAAAGACAGAAGTTTTGAGGCGATAGCACAAAGGACATGGTGGGACAAAGACAGACAGAATGGTAGTCAGGATTGTACATGTAGCAGAGAGAGAGAGTTAATACATATGCTAATGTACACAGACAGGCTGCAACTCACAAGTTCAATGATACCCATGCTAATGTTAGCAGACAAGCTGCAACACACAGTTAAATCACAAGAAACAATCCCCCCCCAGCTTGGTCTCTTTTCATCACCCTGTGAAGGGGAGCACCAGTTACCAACAACGTGAGCTGCTTGACACTTTAATATCAGGCTCCAGACAGCCTTCGGAGATCGGTGGCCCTAGGGTTCGGGGCTGAAGAGGACATCAGATACTAGCCACAATTCAACGGAACCGCCTGACTACTGCTACT